>NC_137436.1:41935042-42127542 GCF_964374335.1 Astatotilapia calliptera | reverse complement strand
ATTAAAGGAATTGAAATGTACATTGTGCCTTGGTTTAGAGTGTCTGGAAGAGTCCTGTCTCAGTCAATTATAGATGATGTGAGAGGGCGGGTGTGTGTGTTTAGGGCACGGATGGCTTGGGGATAGAAGCTCCTCTTGAGTCTCTCTGTCCTTGCCCGGAAGATGCGGAACCTTCTACCAGATTGCAGAAGTTGGAACAGTTTGTTGCCAGGATGGGACGGGTCCTTCAGTATCTGCGCTGCTCTAGTCCGGCATCTCCTGGTGTAGGTGTCCTGAAGCGGGGGGAGAGCAATCCTGCAGCAGCGTTCTGCTGTACGGATCACTCTCTGGAGAGCTTTTTGGTCCTTCACACAGCTGTTCCCAAACCACGATGTCATGTTCTGTGTGAGGATGCTCTCCACAGCGCCTGTATAGAAAATCCTGAGGATCTTTGGAGAGACCCTGAACTTCCTCAGTTGTCGTAGGTGATACAGGCGCTGCCTAGCCTTTTTGGTCTGGGCCTGAATGTGGGCAGCCCATGTCAGGCCTGAGGAGATGTGGACACCAAGATACTTGAAGGACTGCACCCTCTCCACTGGAGCTCCATTGATGATAATGGGCTTGTAGTCTCTGTGCTGACCTCTTCTGAAGTCCACCACCAGCTCCTTGTTCTTGCTGACGTTCAGCTGGAGGTGGTTGTCCTGGCACCATGATGCCAGATTCTTCACTTCATCCATGTAGGCCGTCTCATCGTTGTTGGAGATGGCACCCAACACCACTGTGTCGTCAGCAAACTTCACAATGGTGTTGGAGCCATGGGTGGCCACACAGTCTGAAGTGTAGAGGGAGTAGAGCAGTGGCGAGAGGACACATCCCTGAGGTGCTCCTCTGTTGATGGTGATGCTGTTAGAGACGCATCTACTAACTTGGTCTTAAACACCAAAAAGACCAAGGAGATCATTGTAGATTTCCGGAAGAGGGGTCATAACAACCATCTGCCTCTCTTCATTGGCAGTGAGGCGGTGGAGAGGGTGAGCAGTTTTAAATTCTTGGGGGTAACTGTGACCGAGGACCTGTCCTGGGGCAACCATATCACCTCAGTTGCACGGAAGGCCCAACAGCGCCTCTACTACCTGAGGAGACTGCGGAGCGCACACATTCCCAGATCTCTGATGTTGAACTTCTACAACTGTGCCATCAGCAGCGTTCTGACGTATGGATTTCTAGTGTGGTTCCCCAGCTGCACCAAGGTCGATCAGCAAGCACTCCAGCGGGTGGTGAAAGAAGCTGGCAGAATTATTGGAACAAGTCTGCCAGAGATCAGTAATATCTTCCCCACTCGCTGTCTGAGGAGGGTGCACAGTATCCTGCGGGACCAACATCACCCTGCGCGCCACCTTTTCCATCTGCTGCCCTCAGGGAGAAGGTACAGGTCTATACAGGCCAGAACATCCAGACTGGCCAACAGCCTGTATCCACAGGCTGTGAGGCTCCTGAACTCTCTGCCCCCCTCTCACGGACAATAACCATATCCAACTTCTTAATAGCAATGAACTGGTCTGCATTGGTGCATCATATCTTTATTCTCTTCCCCCTCCTGCCCCCCCCCCCTCTTTCTTAAATAGATAACTATCATATCTGATATCATATCTCACAGTACAATAATATTGAATGGGTTGCATTGTTGTATTTTGTCATGTTTCTCAGGTCTTTGTCTGAATTTCTACGAACATTATTGCTAAGGATTGTCTTATTGCATTGGAGTCACACTGGGTTAAATATGTACACTTGGGTTTTAAGGGGTATTTATTATTTTCTTCTTTTTTTGGGTTGTATGGAAGCCCCAAACGCAATTTCATTGTTCTTGACAGTGACAATAAATAAATACTATACTACTACTACTACTACCCACCCTCACCACCTGAGTTCTGCCAGTGAGGAAGTCCAACACCCATGCACACAGACGGCTGTTAAGTCCCAGATCCCTCAGCTTTGTGAACAGTCTGCAGGGCACTATTGTGTTAAACGCTGAACTGTAATCAACAAACAGCATTCGCACATAGTTACCCTGTTTCTTGTCCACGTGGCTGAGAGTGGTGTGTAGGACGTGGGCGATGGCATCCTCTGTGGATCTGTTGGATCTGTAGGCAAACTGCAGCGGATCTGTGGTGTCTGGGATGGAGGAGGAGATGATGTTCTTCAGCAGCCTCTCAAACACCTTCATTACTACCGAGGTCAGTGCAACTGGCTGGTAATCGTTCAGGGATGAGGGTTTGCTGTTCTTGGGCACAGGGATGATGGTGGATCTTTTGAAGCATGTGGGGACCACAGACTTCGCCAGGGACTCGTTGAAGATGTAAGTGAACACACCTGCTAGCTGGTCAGCACAGCAGCGCAGCAGACAGCCGGTGATGCCGTCTGGCCCCGCCGCTTTCCTTGTGTTCACTCTCCTCAGTGCCGCTCGGACGTCATGCTCCGCGATGCTGGTCACCGGTCTCTCGCTGATGACGTCACTGTCCTCGGTAGTCAGGCGGTAGATAGCATTAGCCGCCTGGCTAACCTCGAAACGGGCGTAGAACCGATTCAGCTCGTTGGTGAATGCAGAGTCAGCGTTGATCAGCGCAGTGTCCCTGGTTTTGTAGTCCGTAATGGTGCGTAGTCCGTGCCACATACTCCGTGTGTCGCCCTGGTGGAAGCGGGACTCCACACGTTCCCGGTACCGGCGTTTGGCATCTCTCACCGCGCGCCGCACGCCGTATGAGGCCGCTTTGTAGGCGCTCATATCGCCAGTGGCGAGACCCGCGTTGTAGGAGGCGGTCCTGGCGTTCACTGCAGTGCGGATCGATCTGTCCATCCACGGTTTCTGGTTTGGGAATGTGGTGACTCTCGCAGTGGGGATAATCTCCTCCGCTAGCATATTGACGAAGCATACTGCTACTTCCGTAAACTCGTTGATGTCGACTGCGCATGCTCTGAACATGTCCCAGTCGACATCGTTGAGTGCGTCCTGTAGCGTAGCTTCTGATTGGGCAGTCCACCGTTTTACCTCCCTCGTGGTTACTTCTTCCCTCCGTATGCTTTGTTTATACTGGGGGATGAGGAAGATGGCGTTGTGGTCAGACTTCCCAAAAGCTGGGTGTGAGACAGCTTTGTAGCCCTGCTTGTATGGCGTGTAGCAGTGATCCAAAATCCGATCCCCTCTCGTTGGACACGAGACATGCTGGTAAAAGTTTGGCATGACTTGTCTGAGGTTCGCTTTGTTAAAGTCTCCTGCTACAATGAGGGCTGCGCCCGGGTCCTTGTTTTGAAGCGAGCTCAGCACATCATGTAATTCGGACAAAGCCATACCTGTGTCCGCTTGGGGTGGGATGTAGACCGCCGTGGCGATGACCGAGGTGAACTCACGGGGCAGATAGAAAGGGCGGCACTTAATGCTCAGGAACTCCAGATGTGGCGAGCAGCCGCTGGAGTAGAAATGCTCCTGGCATCACACCACTTTCTGTTTACCATGAAACACACTCCTCCACCTTTGGTTTTGTTCGACTCTGCCATTCTGTCCACGCGGAGCACAAAGAATGAATCCGACGGAGTTACGGCCTGGTCCGGCACGGTGGGGGTCAGCCATGTCTCCGTGAAACATAGAAGGTAGTTCTGCAAAATCACTCAGTAGGATGTTTGTTCTAATTTGCTATGACCTCAGAGCGCATCGAAAATAAAACTAATAGGCTATAAAGAGTGATATGAACATATTTAGAACTTACTGGAATGAAAATGTCTGGAGCACCAACAGATATCTGGAGATGGGAGAGAACTGCACGTCAGCTCGTCTCACAGCTGCTATCCAGGCTAGACGCCTTCGTTTGCTAACATCGATACACGAGCTGCCTCGTGTTGCTTCCAGGTTGGGAAAGAATGAAAAGATAAACAATTTTCAAGCTTATTCTCTTGCCGGTCGTGTGATCGAACATTGCAGCCGACCACACGGCAAATACGAACCATGGCTGTTGTGTGTGCCTTCGCTCCCTTTTCACTTGCACTAGACCCCCAAAATGGCGGATCGGGCCAAAATCCTTTCCACGCCCACCCCCGTGACATCACGCTCCAAAGCCCTATAATATTGGCCATATTATATTTACAATACCACAGTGAGATGACTTTAGTCTCATGAACAACATTAACTAATTGTTATTTACTAACTAATCTTAAATGACTGTTCAGCACAGAAATGAACCCCAACAATCATGTTTCACAGTCCCGTGGTCTCAGCCTCAGATACTCAACTAAAGTGATGTCATGACAAAAATGAATGACCAACAAAACATTTTTCTCCTTCATTTCTGTCAATCAAAGCTGTATGTAACGTGTCTCGCGGTTAGTATCATGGTTACTAGGCAACCTGAACAGCGTGACGAAGCGTATACCATCCCATTTCACAAGCCTCTCACTTCCGCACTTCTCGTACTTATAGTACGCACCGTACGTAGTACGCGTAGTGCGCGTACTTCAAGCGTGCAGACCCTGAATTGGGACACAGCCATAGAGCGAGCGAACGAATCACTCACTCACCCCCTCCCTCCTGGCTCACAGCTTCTTCTTCTTGGTTGGCAACCAATGTTAAGGCGCATTACCGCCCCCTGGTTCACAGCGCAGTGGACATTTAGATGAGAAAATATATATTTAACACACTTAAGGAAAATACTAATAAAATACAAATAAACAAAATAAATGTTTATTAAGCAATTTTGATAGGAAATTGTTGTCACGGCTGGTGGAGTGAGCCGTGTGGAGTGGAGGAAAAGGAGGACCCAAGATGCAGCAAACTGATGATATGAGTGACGTTTATTTACAGGGTGGTAGTGGCAAAAACAGGCAATGAAGCATGAGTAATTACAAAGGGAAACCTAAACTGGGAGAAACTAAGTGACAAACCTGGGACCATACCAAAAGGGTGCAGGGCAGAGAGACGCAGAGACAGGAACACCATAGAACGCAGAGACACACGGATGAATGCAGACGAACCGACAACGAACACAGTTGTCACCCACTAAATATACACACACAAGGTAATCAGGTAATCACACACAGGAGGGAAGAACAGCTGATCTGAATACACATGATGACTGGAGGACACAAGCTGAACACAATGACAACAGACACAGACTTTCAGAACAAAACAGGAAATCTAGAACCCGAACCGGACACAAGGGGGGAGGACACAGAATAACTAGAACAGAGGGAAATAATCACAAAACACAAAACGCTGGGTCAACGACCCAGGACCATGACAGTACCCCCCCCTCCAAGGGCTGGCTCCAGACAGCCCAAAACAAAAACAGACGACCAACCCAGGGCGGGCGGCGGGGGCCGAGGACGGAGGGACCAACACCGAACAAAACAAGCTCCAGCGAACCGAGGGAATTGTCCAAAACAAAAACACACATGCTGGAGCACGAGAACAAAACACAGTTCAGGAGGCCGGCCCGGAGGCTGACAACTCAGAAGTCCAGGACAGTTCATCTTCTGAGGCCGGCCACGTCGGCGACACAGCTCCGAAAGCCGACCGAGCAGAAGGCAGCGGTGGCGGAGCGGAGGCAGTTCAGGGGGCCGACCGTGCACACGGCAGCGGCGGCGACGGGGAAACCGTTCAGGCGGCCGACCATGCGGTCAGCAACGACGGCGACGAGGAAACCGTTCAGGCGGCCGACCGTGCAGACAGCAACGGCGGCGATGACACAAGTCTGGAGGCCGACCGCGCGGAAGGCAGCGGCGGCATCTAGGAGGTCGTCCATATTGACGATGACGCTCCACCAGCGGCCTGGCAGATGACCGCCGATGTCGAGGCGGTAGTTCGGGACCCGAAGGTGGCGTGGCCGTCGCAGCACCAGACGAGACCGAAGCAGAGGCTGGACCAGACGAGGCCGAAGCAGAGGCTGGACCAGGCGAGGCCGAAGCAGAGGCTGGACCAGGCGAAGCTGAAGCCGATGCCGAAGCCGGGCCAGGCGAAGCTGAAGCCGATGCCGAAGCCGGGCCAGGCGAAGCTGAAGCTGATGCCGAAGCCGGGCCAGGCGAGGCAGATGATGATGCTGCAGCCGGGCCAGGCGAGGCAGATGATGATGCTGCAGCCGGGCCAGGCGAGGCAGATGATGATGTCGCAGCAGGGGGCTGGACGGGCTCCTCGGGCCCTCCAGCTGACGAGTCTTGGGGCTGGACAGGCTCCTCGGGCCCTCCAGCTGACGAGTCTTGGGGCTGGACGGGCTCCACGGGCTCCTCGGGCCCCCCCAGGAGGCGAAGCAGGAGGCTGGACGGGCTCCTCGGGCCCCCCAGCAGGCGAAGCAGGAGGCTGGACGGGCTCCTAGGGCCCCCCAGCGAAAACAGTCTCTGGACCAGTGGGCACCGGGGCCCCTGGAACATACAGGTCAGAACCAGTAGGCGCGCGGGCCTCTGGCAGGCACGGGTCAGAACCAGCAGGCGCGCGGGCCTCTGGCAGGCACGGGTCAGAACCAGCAGGCGCGCAGGCCTCTGGCAGGCACGGGTCAGAACCAGCAGGCACGCGGGCCTCCGGCAGGAACGGGTCAGAACCAGCAGGCGCACGGGCCTCTGGCAGGAACGGGTCAGAACCAGCAGGCGCACGGGCCTCTGGCAAACACAAGGCAGACTGCAGCTGCACGGAGCATTGACTCAGCTCAGGCAGCGACAGCCGGATGCAGTCCTCAGCTGGCTTCTTAACTTCCAGGGGTCCAGAGTCGATCAGGGGCTGGAACCCAGCCTCTGGGGAGGCCCTGGAGTGCGTCACAGTCTCTGTACTGGCCAGCTGTTAATTAAGTTTGCAGATGACACCACGGTGATTGGCCTCATCAGTGACAACGATGAGGCCGCCTACAGGGAGGAGGTGGATCGTCTGGCTGAGTGGTGCGACACAAACAACCTGCTGCTTAACACCGAGAAGACCAAGGAGCTCATCGTGGACTACAGGAGGAATGCTGACCCACATCCACCCATCCACATTAAGGGGACGGCTGTGGAGCGTGTGAGCAGCTTCAAGTTCCTGGGAGTCCACATCTCCGAGGATCTCACCTGGACGACCAACTGCTCCAAGCTGGTCAAGAAGGCTCACCAGCGCCTCTTCTTCTTGAGGACTCTGAGGAAGAACCACCTGTCCTCAGACATCCTGGTGAACTTCTATCGCTGCACCATCGAGAGCATCCTGACCAACTGTATAACAGTCTGGTACGGGAACTGCTCTGCCTCGGACCGGAAGGCGTTGCAGAGGGTCGTGAAAACTGCCCAGCGCATCGCCGGAGCACCACTTCCTGCCACAAAAGACATCTACAGGAAGCGGTGTCTGAAAAGGGCTGGGAAAATCATCAGAGACCCCAGTCACCCATCACATGGACTCTTCACCCTCCTGCCCTCTGGGAGGCGCTACAGGAGCCTCCGGACTAAGACCACCAGGTACCGGAACAGCTTCTTCCCCACAGCTGTCAGACTCCTGAACTCTGCCTCCTGACATCTGACCCACGTTAACTCATGGACTGAACATACACACACACACACAATGGACAACTGTACCCTCAAACACACAATAATAACATGGAGTGAACCACCACTCACAACCACTAGCACTTTATATAGCCTCTGTAGAAATTATCCACACCCTCACTTACCTTAACTGCACTACTGTATAGCCCTGTGTAAACAATCATTCTGTACATACGATAATTTTTAACCCTACAACTGTTTACAACTTGCATAGTTCCCATTTCTGTATAGCTGTATATCTCAGTGTGGTAGGACTCGACTTAAGCGGTCAAAGAAGTGCAGGAGACTGATGCTGTCCAGTGTAGCAAGTGATTTATTCACCATTCTGTGGCCCAAGAATATTTAGAAAGAAACAAATAAGAAACTCAACTCTATAATAAACTCAATTCAAATAAACATAACTGAACTTAAATCAACGGAAATTAAGGTCAAACTGCACACAGCTACACTGACCTGAACCCTTCTTCTGAAACACCTGAGTTCGTCTGCTTAAATAGTCCCCTTAATCAAACACGTTCTCCTCTGGACTATTCCATTCAGTAGGTAGGTGAGATGAACATGATTATATTCATCCTCTACTACTCCTCTTGACTGGCAACATAAACTCTGGTGTAATCAATACATATCACAACATTAAATCTATTTCTTTATAAACCCTTTAAAATCAACTTTATTAAATTATAAGAATTCTTCCCCTCCTGCCCTTGGTCTCTTCCTGTGACCTCAGATGAACCCAGAAGGTATAAAGCAGGAAGTAGAACTACATTTCCTCCTTTTGCTTCTGGAAGACAGGTAGGTAAAGGTAAGTTCAAACAATACAAATTAACAGTTGAAATAAATAACATGTTAACTTAACAAACTTGCATGAATTGATTTAAACCAAGATGTTATATTATATAATCTGTAAAAGTGCAGAACATAAACAAACCCGGGATAGTAGATGTTTGCCTATTGCAGATTACATGTGAAATATGGTTAAATCAAAACAAGAATGTTAACTAAGAATGTAGACAAATGGTCTTCTCACCCACTTTGTCACACTCAGATTCCTGTAAAGTTATTTATTTCATATTCTGTATAGTTTTTCATATTTATATTCTGTCCATATCCTGTACATAGCTTGTACTTACTACAGCCTGTACATACTTATAGTTATAGAATATTCACAACATACTTCATACCGTGTACATTATAACATAATAGACCCATTTCTGTAATATACTTACATATCTATATTATTGCTAATATATATTGTAATATATCTATATCACTAAGCACTTCTGGATGGATGCAAACTGCATTTCGTTGCCCTGTACCTGTGCATGTGCAATGACAATAAAGTTGAATTCTATTCTATTCTATTCTGTTGGGGACTGATTACTGCGTTATGTGGTGTGTCTCTCTGCTTGACATGAACAGGTGAAAAATAGTTCTTTTCAGGTTGGATGGACTTAACCTGTTGTACAGGAGGAGTTGGTGAAGATGATGGCTGAGCGGCTAACTGAGCTAGTGGCTGCTGGGCAGCTAACTGAGCTACCGGCAGGGCAGCCGACTCAAAAAACACAGCCCCGGAATAAACAGACACACAGTCCAAAACAGAAAAAGGGTCCTTTTCACTCACCACAGCTGGCAGTTCCAAAGTCCTAGTCTTCGGCTGTGGGGTGATGCGCCGACGGCGCGATCGTCGCTTCCTCCCGGGCAAAGCCTCCGGCTGGCCGGGCAAAACCTCCGGCGGGCCGGGCAAAACCTCCGGCGGGCAAAACCTCCGGCAGGCAAAACCTCCGGCGGGCCGGGCAAAATCTTCGCCGCCGGGCTGAGTTGGGAAGCGGTAGCGGCTGGTGGGTGAAGGTGCAGTTCGTTGAGTATGAAGTCCTTTGCGAGCGGGTGAAGAGAGTCCAGCAGCCAGGAGTGAGCAGAGATGAGCTGCTGTAGCCTGGCTTCTACAGCGCGGAGACACTCTTCCCCCTCATGCTCGAGCCATAGGTTAACCAACCTGGAAACAGAGTCAATTAGTTCCTCCCGAAGCTCCTCGGGAGGTGCGGATGCCGCTGGGTCCATGTCTGGTCGGCTCGTACTGTCACGGCTGGCGGAGTGAGCCGTGTGGAGTGGAGGAAAAGGAGGACCCAAGATGCAGCAATCAATCAATCAATCAATCAAAGCTTTATTCGTCACATGCAGGTTGCCCTGCAGTGAAATGGGACCCCCCCGACCTTACACATATAGCACAAACATTACATGGGGATACAGGTCGGAGATTGGTAGAATCAGGAAAAAACATTGAAATGTACACTACAGTGGGGAAAGTACAAGAGGAAAAAAGAGACTCCTACTCATGCTGTGCTTCCATGGTAGGACAGCATGAGAACAGGAAACAAAAAAACTCCTTTGCACAAAAAAGCACATAAATGTCCACAGCACAACATTGTGAAGACATGACAAGCCACAGGGGTGGGTGGGGGGTGAGGAGTAATCTGAAGAAACACAGCAGCCACCCTGCACAGCGCTATCATTCCAGCGCGGCACACAGACCCGCCGTGTTCCCTCGCCGGAAACAAGCATCGAAGGCGTTGGAAAGGGAGGGGGGATGAGTGAGTGCCTATCAGTGTAAGTGTATGTGTGTGCGTGTCCATAGTTCAGCAGAGACAGTGTCCTTCGCTCTATCAGGCTAAGTAAACAGTCTGCCAGCCAACCCAGGTGGCCTTCATGGGACGGGAAGAATAGTCATCACACAGTCGTTATCAGGGAGTTGTTTTGGTGGGCTCCAGCCTTGGGCCTAGCAGCTGGCGCCGTGGTGTCCAAATGTTGAATATTGTTGATTTCTCCTTTGTGAGCAGCTCGAATTTAGCCCTCTGACACTGGTCCCTCGATCTCCCGTTGGAGAGCCGCGAGCCTCCCCATGATGGTATCAAACTTCTGTTCCATGGTGTTGTCAGTCTTTTGATTCTGAGACCTCACAACTGCAGTGATCCGTTCCGCGATGTTTTCCAACTGTCGCTCAAGGGTGTCATTTTGAGCAGGCCTTTCTCTGATGTTTCCCCTCATACGCTCAATGGTGTTGTTTTGAGCCTTCACAGCAGCTGTAAGCGTCTCCAAGGTGTTGACCATATTACGTTCGTTGTGAGAGGTCGCGCCTCGTCCCGTCGCTTCGAATCCAGCGGGCAGCCTTGTGGGGGTTTGAACAGCCGGTTCCGCTCTCTTATTTCTCTGATAAACCAGGGCTAAGCCAACGCCGATCAGCATGAACCCTGTTATCATGGTTCCGAATAGGTAGATATCTTCAGCGTCCTCGATCGACAGTCCCGCCAGGCACACGGTCCTCCAGTTCTGCCACCCGTCCATCGTGTAACCGGCAGGGAAAGTCCCTCCAGGGCACTCAGGCTCTCCCGAGCCCAGACTTCTCGTTGGGAAAAGGGTGTCAATAGCACTCAGAGACCAGTTGATCAAATCCATAATTCTCTTTTAGGTTTTAGAGAACGACAGTGAGAGACTGTTCCAGGGAAAGTAAATGCACACAAGACAAGACAAGGACATAGAGGCTAAGCAGGGAAGATAAGGGTGAGGAGGAGAGGAGAAAAGTGCGACCGCCTTAGCTGAGAGCTCAAGTAGAAAGCAAACTGATGATACGAGTGACGTTTATTTACAGGGTGGTAGTGGCAAAAACAGGCAATGAAGCATGAGTAATTACAAACGAAAACCTAAACTGGGAGAAACTAAGTGACAAACCTGGGACCATACCAAAAGGGTGCAGGGCAGAGAGACGCAGAGACAGGAACACCATAGAACGCAGAGACACACGGATGAATGCAGACGAGCCGACAACGAACACAGACCGACACCCACTAAATATACACACACAAGGTAATCAGGTAATCACACACAGGAGGGAAGAACAGCTGATCTGAATACACATGATGACTGGAGGACACAAGCTGAACACAATGACAACAGACACAGACTTTCAGAACAAAACAGGAAATCTAGAACCCGAACCGGACACAAGGGGGGAGGACACAGAATAACTAGAACAGAGGGAAATAATCACAAAACACAAAACGCTGGGTCAACGACCCAGGACCATGACAATTGTTTAATTTTAGAAATGTTTTTGCTCTTTTTTTCTCTATAAAATAGGTGTGTTCTTTTTTTTTAATCATTCGTCTTAGCAGTGGGATTTACATGAAAAGGGAAACAAATTAAGTTTGAGTGAAAATGTAAAATTTTCGCACTCTCTGGTCAACTGACTCAGTGAATCAAATGACTCAAAAATCCGATTCACTTTGGTGAGTGACTCATTAACACTCGATTCAGTAAAAAGAATCAAATTTACCATCACTAGTTCAGTGCACAGCACAACAATATGGATATACATATTATTGTTCCTAGAGTATTTAAAAGTAGAATGGGAGGCAGAGCCTTCAGTTTTCAGGCCCCTCTTCTGTGGAACCAGCTTCCAGTTTGGATTCAGGAGACAGACACTATCTCTACTTTCAAGATTAGGCTTCAAACTTTCCTTTTTGCTAAAGCATATAGTTAGGGCTGGACCAGGTGACCCTGAATCCTCCCTTAGTTATGCTGCAATAGATGTAGGCTGCTGGGGGATTCCCATGATGCACTGGGTGTTTCTTCTTCTCACTATGTATTAACAGACCTCTCTGCATTGAATCATATCTGTTATTAACCTCTGTCTCTCTTCCACAGCAAGTCTTTATCCTGTCTTCCTTCTCTCACCCCAACCAATCACAGCAGATGGCCCCGCCCCTCCCTGAGCCTGGTTCTGCTGGAGGTTTCTTCCTGTTAAAAGGGAGTTTTTCCTTCCCATTGTGCTTGCTCATAGGGGTCATATGATTGTTGGGTTTTTCCTCTGTATGTATTGTTGTAGGATCTGCCTTATAATATAAAGTGCTTTGAGGCGACTGTGTGACTTGGCGCTTTATAAATAAATTTGGACAGAATTGAATTGAATGAATATCTCTTTTAATCCAGATCAGATTTTTTTTCTTCTCAGAGTTTCTATGAGAAAACCGTGTGACACCCTCTATGGAGTTAGCGCATCTCCAGTCCGGCCACCCTGACATTAAGGGTCTGAGTGATGAAGAGCAGCAGGTTCTCCATGGAAACAACAACAGCTATGACTGGGTAGCTTGGACTGCATGTGTTTCTGCCTCATTAACATGTACTGAGACAAACTTATCTCCTACCTGCAGATCCCATCTTCTTCTCCTCTACAGGTCCATCCATCCTTACAACATAAACCTAAGGATGATCCAGTGGGAACTCTAATGCAGAGGTGGATGTCGGTAGAACTGCTGAATGCTCTGATGAGCAGGAAGATGAAGTGCTGATCTCAGCTGAACACCTGTGGGAGATTTTGGAGTGACATGTTAGACAGCATGTTCCACCAGCACCATTATCCAAACACAAAGTAAGCCCACAGGGTTTTTATTTTATTTTAATGGCATTCACACACCAAGAGAGTTCAGATACTTTTAAGTGAACACCATTGAGGCCTGAAACTGGTCTATACATCCCTCCATTCATAATAATGGACTGCATTCATATAGTGCTTTTCTAGACACTCAAAGTGCTTTACAGAACCACTATTCATTCACTCTCACATTCACACACTGGTGGAATGTGAGAGTGGTGGAGGCAAATCACAGTTGTAGCCACAGCTGCGCTGGGGCAGACTGGCAGAAGAGAGGCTGCCATATCGCGCCATCGGCCCCTCCGGCCAACACCAGTAGGCGGTTGGGTGAAGGACACAATGACCAGGACAGACAGAGCTGGGAATCGGACAAGCAACCTTCCGGTTACAAGATGAGCTTCCCAACCCCCTGAACCATGGTCGCTCCATCCATCCATCCATCCATATAATCCAGTGTCCCTTCAGTTATTGTTACTAAGTCCTTATCTTTTTCTTTTTTATGTTTTTAGTTCTTGCCTACCCCGGGCTGTGGAACATCAGTGCCTGAAGACATTAAAATGACTTTAGCTAATAACATGGACCCCTGACCTCCTCCTGCTCCCACATCAGCAAATGAAAATTCCATCCATCCATCCATCTTCTTCCGCTTTTGTCACGGTCCGCTGTGACGGACCGAGTGGAGAATGCGTGTAATGGACCCAGGTGCGTACACGAGTGAGCAGACGGGAGTGAGCTTTAAGAGAAGGCGAGCCTTTAATATGGCTGAAAACAAGGTGTACAAATACAGCAGGGATAACGTGGCTAAACAGAAACCTGGGCCCTGTTTCAGGAAGCCGGTTTAGTGGAAAAACTGAGTAAGTATACCCTGAGTTAACGAAAACTCTGGGTTTTCGGTTTCACAAAGCGAGTTCAGATGAAGCCTCAGTGAGTCACTATGACGACACACTCCGTGAAGCTAACCTGCCCCCTAGCAGGTTTACTACAACTAACCCTGACTGTCTCCGCCCCTTTGTCGGAAACCTGACAGTAGGAAGTGTCAGACATGGCGTGTCCCTTCCTTGAAGAGCCAGTAGATCGTGAAGCCCAAATTCTCCGCAGAGCTCTCCGCCGGGAGAGAGTGATCAGAGCGCGTTTGGACATTTTATCATTTCCTGATGATTTTCTGTGCGAACGTTACCGTTTTTCAGCACAATCTATAAGTTATTTGGATAACATCCTCAGGCCATATATTACGCATGTGACACATCGCGGACATGCTCTCAGTTCATTACATATTATTTGTATTGCACTTCGGTTTTTTGCAAACGGGAGCTTTCTGTATAATATTGGTGACGCTGAGCACGTTTCCAAGGCTACCGTCTGTCGGGCAGTCAGGAATGTGACAGTTGCACTGAAACGTCTCCTGCACTCGTTTGTGGTGTTCCCCGGTCATAGACCCACAAGATTCATCAAAGAGGGATTCCACAAAATTGCAGGTATCAGGATGAACAAAACTTAATTCATGATGTGGTGATACTTGAACTACTACTTAAATTTTACATTTATTTTCAGGGTTCCCAGGCGTGATTGGCTGTATAGATGGCACTCACATTCCAATCATTGCTCCTCCAGTAAATGAAGGAGACTATGTGTTAGGTATTTTAGTACCATGGGAGCATTTACTGGATATTGTTTTATAGTGACATTATGCAGGAAAACTCTGTCATTCAATAAGGCCCCTTTGTTTTAGTTATTTTTCTCTTTGACCCAAGAATTGATGTGTGAGAATCACAGGCTGTTACAAGGTTGAAATACCACAGAGATCACTCCCTCAGCTACATTAGTTTCTTAATCTTTTAGGAGACGCCTGTTGAGGCCAAATGGTTTGTTTCAGATTTCACTAATGTAAGAACTCTTTGTTTTGTGCCTTGAAAATATGTCGCTGAGATAATCACAATTGTAGCTGAACTGATAAACTACACAAAGGATGCTTCTTCACCCAAGGGCAGGAAGATGCTGCCTTATCTTGGTCTGTACTGGTTTAAACTGATAATCTGCTGTCTCATGAATTTTACCCTGTATATAAACTGTTGTACTTGTGAATAAAGTTGAGTCACTTTGGGAAGACAATCTAAAGCAGTCTCTGTTTTCTTGTTCTCCCAAGCTGCTCCCGAGCTCGTACTAACACGCTGAATGGCATGCTTGAATGTTACTTGAGAATTTATTTGACTGTGTTACAGACTAAGGGACATTCTCTGCTGATAGACGTCCACGCCTCGAAGGAAGTCGATCCACGGATTAGGCCCTGGAAACCGTTTCCTTCACTATGTGAACAGGAAGTCTTTCCACAGCATTAATGTACAGGTACATAGTTCCCTGTAGCATTTCAAACTAACAAATTATTTCATTATAGTAATGGATGCTAATTTGTGTTCTCTGCACTGTGAAGATCATATATGATGCTGCCAACATTATCACAAATGTGGAAGCCAAGTGGCCAGGCTCTGTCCATGACTCACAAATATTCCGTGAATGTACACTGAGCACAAAATTTGGACATGGTGAGTTGAAAATACTTTAAAATATATAAAGACCAATTGCTTCAGGGACATTTGAACTGAAGTGTATCCTTCTGTCTTAGGAGAGTTCACTGGCTACTTGCTTGGTGATAGGGGGTATCCATGTTTACCCTATTTGCTTACCCCTTACCCTGACCCTGAACCGGGCCCACAGCAGCGATATAATCTGGCTAATTGCAGGACAAGAGCCAGAATTGAAATGACTATCGGAATGCTTAAGGCCCGGTTCCAGTGCCTGCAAAGACTCAGGGTCACCCCAGAAAGGGCATGTGACATTATTGTGGCATGTGTGATTCTTCACAACATTGCCACAATTAGAGGAGAACACTGTCCTTCTGAACCAAACATCAGCAGTGATCCAAACCATGAACATCCTGACCCTCCCACGGACATACAAGATGGAAGCGCAGTCAGAGACACCATATGTCACAATCATTTCCTTTGACCCATCACCTCAACATGTTGAAAGAAGAATAAACTGATTTTTTGTTCAACTGGCTTTATTGGTCGCCTGTGTTTCCTGTACACAAAGTATTAAAAGATGTAAACCTCATAAAGTGTCTCTGTTGCTTCCTCCTCTGTAACAGCTGTCAATGTTTCTTCATTATTTTCCTGTAGTAAAGAAATAAACAACATTGCTGTTCTACTGTAAACTCATATGATCTGTGGAGTATTACTCACAACTGCATGTTGGTCTGGCTCAACAGGAGGCTGCACCAGATGCAGTACACCACCACCATCAACTGATAGAATATGAGGTTCATACAGGTCACTTATAACTTACAAGGGACCAAATGGCAATTAACAAACATACCAATCACCTTACACTTCATTGTCATTATGCTCTCAAAGACAACCAAGACTGAGGGAAGGCAAAATCAGTAGGAAAATAACTTCACTACAAAATAATCCATTATGGTAAAGAGTTTATCAAATGAATGAGTAGCACTGCAAAGGTGACTATGAAGAAAGGATGTATGCACATCATGTATTATTTTGAATTTACCCCCTATGTAGGCACTTGTGTCTTGCGGGGTTATTGACTCAGAGGATGTCCCCGCAGAGATGCCTTCGGCCACAGGGCGCCCACTGTTTTGGCTGAGGGCCAACTGCTCAGCCTCTGTGAGTGGTGGTGGTGGAGGACCCCCACCTGTTTTTCGGGCCTCCGCTTTTTTTCTGTTGGCTATAACGGGCCACATTTGAGCATACAGAGTGAGCAAATATGTACTTGTAATGTGCTCAGATAATTTCAATAAGTGCTTACAGAAAGAAAATTAATGTGGCCTCTAACTGCAATTGATTTACATGGGACAAACAGACCAAGCACTATGGCTCATAATACAATTACACCTTACCTGTTTGGACTATATTTTTATATTTCATTTTTACTTGCTGCCAGGAACGTTTGGGGCCTGTTGGGTTGCACCTGCGCTCACATCACGTCACAAAATAAATGTATAAAATAACAAATAAAATAACATATGATAAAATAACGTGTTAAATGGGTGGAAATCCCTAGATCAATGTTTATATTAACACTCACGCATTGACTCTGTCGGCTATGTTTTGCCATGCATGCTCCCTGTCTTTTGCAGCTGAGGCTGTGTTACTTTTTTCCGCGGAATTTGCATGTTATCGGCATATGCTGCCATCAGAATTTCGGCCTCAAGCGCTGTGAAATACATTGACCGCGCCTTCTTTCCCTCCGTCTCCATGGTGACTCGCTTAATCTGTGCTCCGCTTATCAGGGCTTTATGTATCCTCGTCCGCGCGTTTCACTTGGGGTTAAAGCAACTCCGCATTGATTGAACTACGTGTTATCAGCCTTTCTGAAACCGAATATTCCGAGTTGGACAGTTCGGGGTTACTCAACCCTGCGTATCGTTTTTCACTCTGAGTTTTCTAAACCGGCTTCCTGAAACAGGGCCCTGAACTGGGAACAAACGATGGTGAGGCTATGGCTTGGAAGACAACAGACCAGGCATGGAAACACGGAGGGTGGGAACACAGACGACGCGACGCAGACTGTATGAAACACAGAGACTAAATACACATGAGGGATGATCAGGGGAAGTGACCACACATGGGAACGCAGCTGACACACATGAACTTAACGACAGGACAGGAGGAGTAAAACTGAATACACTGACAGTGAATGCAGGCCTTCAAAGTAAAACAGGAAACATGAGACATGACCCGGGGAGACATAGTACAGGGGGAGGTGACATAACTGACAGCATGAACTTGACAGTACAAGACACACAGACATAAACACACGAAGGGCAAGGGAGACGTAATGCAGGGGTGATATATACAAATGGCTGGACTACCTTAGAGAACCTAAAATAATAAACATCAAAATAGGCTAAGCATAACACACTGGGTCACACGACCCAGGACCATGACAGCTTTATCGGGGGCCGGGAATTGGCGGGTCATCCCCATCATCCCCAGACTCTGCTTCCTCCTCGGATGAGGTGGGATTGTCAGTGGGATTAAAGAGGTCCTCGAAGTATTCCTTCCACCGCAATTTTCTCAGTCAAAGTCAGCAGCTCTCAGCCAACTATACACAGTGCAGGTAGAGCACCGCTTTCCCCTCCTGAGACTCCTGACGGTTTGCCAGAATCTCTTCGAGGCAGTCTGAAAGTCTTTTTCCATGGCCTCTCTGAACTCCTCCCACACCTGAGTTTTTGCTTCAGCCACTGCCCGAGCCGCATTCTGCTAGGCCTGTCGGTACCTGTCAGCTGCCTCCAAAGTCCCACAGGCTAGCTAAGCCCAATAGGACTCCTTCTTCAGCCTGGTGGCTCCCTTCACCTCTGGTGTCCACCATTTGGTTCGGGTGTTACCACCACGACAGGCACCAACCACCTTCCAGCTGCAGCTCAATGCAGCAGCTTCGGCAATGGAGACGCTGAACATGGTTTGATTGATTGATTGAATCTTTATTTTGAACATTTTGAAAATGTACAAAAAAATAGAATTAAAAGAGACAAATGAACAAAGCAAAACAAAAGGAAAATGGAGCAACCACAACATGGTCCATTCAGACTCAATGTCCCCAGTCTCCCTCGGAATGCTATTGAAGCTCTGCCGGAGGTGTGCGTTGAAGACCTCGCGGACTGGGGCTTCTGCTAGACGTTCCCAGCAAATGAAAATTCAAAGATTTAAATAATCTGACACGAGGCGGAAAAACAATCCAGAAATAGCAGGAATCTGCAAACCTCTCAAATTTGAATTACCTGAGAAGCTTTGGTAGTATGTTAACTGGAACCATAGTCTGGAAAGAGAGATCCCGGTCTCCATAATAATTAGGTTATTGCAGAAGAAACCCTCAGATATGTCAGGAGAAGAGTGGTTTAACCTGCTTTCAGTTTAAGATCAATGAAATGTGTTCAAGTAAAGCAAACGGTGTACCTATTTTTGCTGCGCCTGTTCTGGATCTGTCCTGTGATGTTTGGAAAGCCTGATCTGGATTCATTATGATGAATATTGACTGTGTGCTGGGATAATGTGACTGTTCACATCAACAATAACAGAAAGGGCTTCATCAGGAAGGTAACATATCCACAAAGCCAAAGGTCGCCACTCCAACCCTTCATTTATAACGTTTAACGTGAACATCTGTCTATGATGTTTCAGGGACTCTTTGATCAAACATGTCCATGCTGATTGTCCTCAGCATTACTGTTTTACTGCTGCTTCATTTCTGGAAGTGAAACTTCAGATCTGAGTGGTTTTCTGATAAAGTTCACTTTAGCCTCTCATGTTTGACAGCTGGAGTGTTGTTTATGGTAAAGTGTCAGCAGTCTGTGGTCTCAGTGAGCACTGAGCTTGGTTTGCTGCTGTTCAAAATGAGAGCTGAATGATCAGAGACTCCCAGCAGTGATCCTGAGTCCTGACATGACAGAAAGGGGGGCAGGAACGGCAGTAAGGAGCTAGGAAAAAAGAAGAGCGGTGACAGAAGCACGCCACAGTGAAGATCACATCGTCATATCAGAGTGCTGTGATTGGAGGATCACAGTCTGAGCCTGAAACATAACAGGAATGAACTTCTGTGATCCAATCAGAGGAACAGATCAAACCACGATGGTGGCATCTTTGTCCCACACCGTTGACAGACTGAAGATAAGAGCGTCATAGATGAAGATGGTCTGCTGCAGAGTGAAGCGCTCTCATGTGATCATCAGCTGTGTGAACCAGGAAGCGACAGACGAGGGGCGGAGTCAGAGGGGCGTATGTTGAAGCATAAATATATCTGATAAGGAACAAAGATAAAGATCTGACATTTTCTCTGCTCTCAGCATCAAAGTGAATGCGGAGCTGTAATGTGAGAGACATTAAAACATATCAGAGGCATATTCATAAAAAATCCACATTCGTGATAATTCAATGAGCTACAATTCATTAATATTCCCAAATAAAACATGAAGGATATGCACAAATATGTACACACATGCACTTATTTACCAAGATTATTTTCAGAGTCAGAGTGTCATCTGGAATCTGGGATCAGACTATGTGCTGATGATCTCTGTGGTACAGATGGTCATATTTGCTCCATCCAACAAAGTAACAAAGTATCCGAGTAAACAAAGTATTCTTTATTTTTGCACCACTGAGAAATATAAATATTTCAAAATGATTTCACTAGGTATCTTCTACAGTATGAAGTTTTTTATTAGTGCGTTTGCTCACACCTGGGACTTTGCAAGAGTGCTGGACGCTTTCAGTACTCCAACATTTTTCATGCATCTGTCCCAAAGGATACATTTAATAATTGAAAATTTCAGGCTTTCATGGTTAATATTTCTGTCCTGGTTCACAGTCTGATGCTAACGGACCGATAGAGAATCATCAGAGACTTACCGCAGTGACACCGAGACCTGGTTTCCTGAAGACTGCTGAGGTCGATCGCAGTCTTTCGAGTCCTCCAAGTCCTCTGATCCACAGCTGCTTGTAATCTTGTTGTCTTAAACGGGGGGTGGCTGCCTCGTGTCTCCGTGTGCTTCGCTGAACTATGGAACTGCTGTGACATGAACTCTGACTGTGATGTCTGAGATAAACTCACATGAGCATTCCTCAGCATAGAGGCCAGCATGAAAAATGACTCACAGTCTGGTGGAGAAAAATCAGCAGAGTGAAGAAAACAAAGTGTCTAACAGGACCGAGACACCCTGTCAGCATGAGAGGAGGGAGTCAGTGGAATCACTGAAACATGTATGAGAAAATGAAACAGTCCTACCACACAGAGGTCTCCACAGGAGAAAGTCAACAATCAACATCAACCAGAGTTCGTTTATGTTGATTGTTGACTGTTGACTCTGAGTTTGTGGAAGCTGTTTACTGGAGCAGGGCTCTGAACTCCTCCTCTGTTCTCCTCATCTGACTCTCTGATTAAATCACTCTCCTTCAGGATGTGTCTGGACCTGAAACACGACTGTTCTCCGTCCCACAGATCCTGAGCTGACACAGTGAGGAGCCCTGAGAGGATGAATGTATCCCACTTGGGTGGCATCCACACCACCCACAGAGCTCCGTGAGTCCGATCCACTGAGATGCCTCTCTGACACAGTAATGGCGGTCTGCCTGTCTCACCTCTCAGTGTGCAGTCAGGGACACTCTGTGACTGGTGAGTTTTAACTGTAGTTCCTCTCAATGAAATGGTAAATGGACCGATTCTTATATAGAGCTTTTCTACTTTCACGGGCAGTGTTGGTCAAGTTACTTGAAAAAAGTAATCAGTAACTAATCACTGATTACTGCCCCAAAAGTAATCCCATTACTTTTCTGATTACTTGCTTTCAAAAGTACTTACCGTAAATGTCGGGCTATAAGCCGCTACTTTTTGCACAAGCTTTGAACCCTGCGGCTTTTAGTCAGGTGCGGCTTTTCTATGGATTGTCCGTGATTTTTGTCATATCGTAAGATGATTTGTTTTGTGTGTTCCGCTGTTGTACGGCACTACGTTGCCTGGCGGAAGGATCGGGGTTCAAGAGTGGTATGTTAGTCACATGTCCGTCCGCCAGGCAACGTAGTGCCGTACGAAGTAGCGCGAAAAACAAACTTCAAAGTAGCGCTACGCGTTCAGCGGGAGTCGTGGATGATGAGCGGCGATAAACTTGCAAGTTATGCCCAAAAAGCAAGTTATGCCCAACTCCACCGGTAGATTCTGACAGCGTGGAAAAGTGTGAAAACATCCACGATCACCAACGGATTTTGAAGGGCTGGACTGCTGCATGATGGAGAGGAGGACACCGCCACGGCCCTTCTGAGGGTGTTCGACTCTGACACTGACAATGAGGATTTCTTTGGTTTTGAAAGTGACAACGAAGGAGAGAAGAAGAGTGGATGACGAAGCCATCATGAGCCTGTTTGTATCCGACACTGGAGAAGAGGACTTTGGTGGTTTTAGTGCGTAGGAAGAAGAGAAAGATGGTGGTGAATGACTGACTTTTCTTCTTGTTAAAGCTGTGTCACTGCACCTGAGCCTAAAAGGTAGGCCGAATCTATTGTTCTGGTGTGCTGTAGGTTATTGTTATGTACTACATGTGCAAATATGTACCCATAACTTGTTTTTCAAAATATTAATAAAAGTGATGTCTCCAAACAGCCATCTCTTTCCTGACAATTCCCTTTGTGCATATTCTCTTACATATGATAAGTCAACATTGAAACACCTGCGGCTTTTGGTCAGGTGCGGCTAATGTATGTACAAAACAGGATTTTCCCCTGATTTTAGCTTGTGCGGCTAATATTTAGGTGCGCTTTGTAGTCCGGGAAATACGGTAGTTACTTTTTAAAAACGTAATTTACAACCTGAATAGGTAATAAAGCAGTGCAAACATACTGTTATAAATACTGTTATAAATTAAGCTTAAATAGACATGAAAATAAAAATGAGAATAAGAATTAAAAGTGCTAAGTAGATAGATAGATATAGATATATACATGATATATACATGAGTGCAAGTGGTGATCAGCAGCAGCAGTAGTACCTGTGGTGCTGTTAGCACTGTGTGAAGTACTGGTACTGAGTACTAGTAGTGGTATAATAAGTATTTGTTAGCATCTTGGTGGGTCAGAGGCAAACAGGTGAGGTCAGGTGAGTCTGTGGCAGCTCTGTGTGCACTTCTGTTCCACTTCCTGTCTCACACACACTCAGAGGACCAGGTGTGTGTGTGTGTGTGTGTGTGTGTGTGTGTGTGTGTGTGTGTGTGTGTGTGTGAAGCTTCATTTTCTCAGGACAAGGCAGGAAGTGCCCCAGGTGCAGCTGAATGAGCACTTCCTGTTGGGAGACGTCAATTTCCTGCAAAGGACGGCGTGCAGCTGGACGATAAAATCACAATAATAAACAAAAAACATCCGAGACAGCCTGAGGCGACCTCGCACAGCATCATCATCATCATCATGATTAAAATTATTATTGTTATTGTTGTTCTTATTAATCATAGTAGTAAAGTATTTTTATTATCATCTTATTTTAATTGTCATTTTATTTATTCTGTTTTCTGTGTTTGTTTTATTTATTTTTAAAGTTCCTGAATATTTATATTTATTTTGTGTTTTTCTCGTGGTTTTATTGACTTTTTGTCAGTTATTTTTTATTTATTTGTTTTACTTTACGTTATTTGATTCATTATACATTTATAAATAATTATTTTTCTATTATTTCTTTATTGTTATCTGTTTTATGTTTTTAAATGTTTTACTTCTTCTTCTTTCTGTAAATATTTGTATTTATTTTCATGATGACTGATGATTATTGATCATTGATTATTGGGGGCATGACCTTCCTGCTGCTGTCTATAGCTACAGTTAATTGGCTGTGTTTGGTCAAACTGCTGCTGCTGACATGAGCAGTGTGCTGCAGGTCAAAGGTCAGACAGGGCTCGCTAAGCTCCTGTGGTCAAACTGAGCCCTGGAATCTGGATACCTGAAGACCTCGGCCTGTTGCCACAGTAACCAGCAGGCCCGGGAACCCCCCCTTCCTCCTCCTCGTCTGTGGGAATCCTCGGTGTTTGTTCCTCTGAGGGAGCGGAGGAAGACGAGGAGGAGGAAGCCCACTATTTTTATGAATAAAGTTTGTGAATTCAAATACTCAGCTGTGTTCATTGTTTGGCTTCCTGTTTGTAGAGTTTACACTCAAACCTGCCTCAGATGCCTTTAACACCACAGCACACCAGGGCCTGTGGTTTTATTTTAAAATCCTTCACTTTTAAAGCTGCAACAGTGTTAGCTCCTTCACAATAACAGCCTGAATGTCTGAAGCTCCGTTTTGGTGAAGTTCTTGGACTTTATTTGGATGTGTCTGAGTACAGCTCAGAGTCTATGAGTGACAGCCATCTTTAAAATACAGTCTGGACTTTACTTTGAAATTCTGACCCACATCACTCCACACTGTGGTTCACACAGAACCTGGTTTAATTTGATGTTTTTCAACTCAGTCCTGAAAAAGTTGTGAAACGTTTCAAACATGAATAACAGAGAACATTTTATTCACATTAGAACAAAGAAAACTGAGCTTGGTGGCTGAAAAATGTCTCAGAAAGTTGTAACCAGGCAACATAAACTTGTAAAAGTAGGTGGGACAAAGGAGAAACAGCTGTAGAAACATTTAGCAGCTGAAAAGGTTATTTGGTAGCAGGTCCATACTGTGATTGGGTATAAGAAGAGCATCTTAGATAGAACAGTTTCAGTTTCATCATCTGTAGAATGTCATTTCATCCACAGACAGAAAATCTGGAGGAATCTCTGTGTGCAGGGATCAGTGTTAGATGCTGCTGATGGTGCTGACAGCTGGCACATCTGGAAAGGCTAGTGCTGACAGGAGTGAACAGGTTTTAGAGAAACACCTGCTGCGTGCCGACGTGTTTATCAGGGAAGGCCTTCAGGTTTGAGCCAACACAGCAGAGGGGGGACTGCTGAGAGGTTCGAAGCCTCCGATTGCACTTCTTCCATTAAGAGTCTTGGTGTTATTTTTGACAATGCTTTTAAACTTGATAAACAAATCAGCTCTGTAGTTAAGGGATCTTTTTATCATTTGCGGATTTTAGCCAAAGTCAAGTCTTACCTTTGCAGGAACGATCTAGAAAGAGTGGTCCATGCTTTTATTACTTCACGGCTAGACTACTGCAATTCCCTCTATGCTGGCCTAGATCGTTCCTGTCTACATCGCCTTCAACTGGTGCAGAACGCTGCCGCTCGCCTGTTGACCGGTTCAAAAAAAAGAGACCACATCACTCCGGTTCTCTGCTCTCTCCACTGGCTCCCAGTTGCCTTTAGGATTGATTTTAAAATCTTATTGCTGGCTTTTAAGGTTTTAAATGGCACTGCACCTTCTTACCTGTCAGAACTCCTTAGTACTTATCGCCCCAGGAGATCTTTGAGGTCAGCCGACCTGATGCTTTTAGATGTTCCCAGGTATAAATTAAAGACAAAGGGAGAGAGGGCGTTTGCTGTGGCTGCACCCAGACTGTGGAACAGTTTACCTCCTCACGTCAGACTCTCCAAAAGCCTAGAAACTTTTAAAACCGCTCTTAAAACTCACCTCTTTTCATTGGCTTTTAGAAAGGTTTAATTTATTTGTTTTATATATTTTTATTTTATTTTTATCAGCGAGGTGTTATTACGAAATTGTGTTCTATTGTATTTTATCTGTATTTACTGTACAGCACTTTGGTCAGCCTTGGTTGTTTTTAAATGTGCTCTATAAATAAACTTGACTTGACTTGACTTGACTTGAAGCCCACAGGCCTCTGTGACTGATGGTCCAAGCTACAGACGCCATCAGAGCTTTATTAATGAGGTTCATTTAACATGTGAAAATAAAAGACGAATAAATATGCGGTAAATTATTGATGATACTGAAAGAATACAATCATATCTATTTTATTTTTTAATATTACCATGTAGTTCTTGGATAGTATTCAATTTTAAACATGTTTTATGAAATTTAACCTCACTTTTAATAAAAACAAGATTGTTATGCATTTATTTGTAATGAATTTATTTATTTTGTTATATTTTATTTGACCAGTTTTAATAGTGGATGTTTTATTTCTTCCTGATGCTTATTTCTGCAGCGGCTGTCACGTTTAGCCAGACTCGGTTTAAAAAATGTACTATTTAAGTTTAGTGGCGTTCCTTCTTCCTTTCCTCCGTTCCTCTTTGTTTTTGGCGCTTTCTCTCACGCCTCCGCAGTTTCATTGTTCCGCAGCTGAAGCTGTAATAAATCACGCAGAGTGGGGCTGCCTCTGTGGGCGTTTCTTCTTCTCTCATTTAAACCGCAGTGTGGGGGGACCCGGGGAGACCGCCTGCGACCCTCTGCCGGACTCTGTGCCCTCTGACCCGCCGTGGATCCGGACTGATCCGGACCGAGCCGCCCTTCTTGTGCTGTAAGTTGTGCAGCGTTCAGGCTGATGTCTGCTCCAGGGTCCGCTGGGAAAAGAGATGTTTTTACAGGTTAAGGATACAGGTAAAAGCTGTTTATAGCATCAGGTGTGACTCAGAGATGAACGGGCAATGAAGCAGAGCGGACTCTGCGCCGACAGGAAGCCTGTCATCAGTCTTCTTAAATATCTCTACTTTACTTTTCACCATCGAGCAAACAATTCTTAAATCAGGCGTTTTTTCAAATGGAGTTCGTTATTGCTCCAGTTTGTGCTCCACTAAAGCTGATCGGAAAAGCTTATTTCTGCAGCGGCTTAGCCAGACTCGGTTTAAAAAATGTCCTATTTAAGTTTAGTTGTGCGGGCACGTGCACGGTCTCATGCATGCGGACGGCTGAAAGTTCCCACGAGCCGCTGGAGTCGCGCCGTGCCTTCGGCACGCAGCTTGTCCGTTTGCGAACACTCGTGTTTGCATTAGGCAGTTTGTGTTTACCAGCAAACTTTACTTAGCGGACGTTTTAACGCATTTTTAACCCGCAGTACTCAGTCAGCTCAGCGCGCGTGCACACAGGTAGCTAACGTGTGCACGCGCCAACATGAGCTGTTTTTGTAGCGTGCACGTGCCTGCAGGTGAGATGATTTCAGCGCGCAGGCACGTGAACTGTCGTGGATCTTAGTGAGATCTGCGCCTGCAGTAGGAAGATCCGGGGATTAAAGGGTTAAAGAGTGGGTCCGTGCAAAGCTGTGTCCACGGCGCCTGAGCCGAGTTACAAAGGGGGCGGTGCGAGCGCTCAGGCCTCACACTTCATGCTGAAATGCCTCAAACTCCAAACGAACCGTAGGGGATTTTTGAACGGACTCTGGCTCTGAGGGCGCTGAGGCCAATTTATGGCCCTCTGACTGGTGGCTCACCCTGCGTTCAGGGACCTGGATTTCCTTTGAATGGAGCGCCGTGCTGACTGTATGTATGAGGACTCAGCACGAGCCCGGCAGGTAAACACAGGTGTGACCCACGTTGCTTTATTACACAGACACGCTGTCACTTATTACAGATGTAACAGTGTGTCTGTGGCTGGAGGTTCATCCAGATGTTTCAAACAGCTGTGCTGAGCCTTGTTGGCTTCCACTCTTTTAAAGCATCAAAGCTGGTGCTTACTGTATGCACACCTGTGTGTAAGTCACATGATAAAGAGCTCATATTTACTGTAATGCATTAAAGCCTACCGAGGCCCGCTGTCTTCATTATAATTATCAGCTATGTGTGTGTGTGTGTGTGTGTGTGTGTGTGTGTGTGTGTGTGTGTGTGTGTGTGGACTGGTGCTGAGCTCAGCTCTTAGATGCTTTTTTTTTGGTAAAATCTGAGACTTTCTGTCTAAAAGACACCGGTTAGAGTTTTATTGGCGAGCTAATTGACTCTTTGTCACAGCGCTGCGGTAAAATTTGATTTTGAAGGTCATGACCTTTCAGTCTAAAGCACCCTACAGAGTTTTTATGTGCAGCAGCAATAAAACACTCCTCCTCCTTTTCATCCTCCGTCTGCTGTCTGAGGGCTCAGTTTTCTTCTTCTTCTCTGGTTTTAATGTTCTCAAAACAAACGTGGACTCATAAAGATCAGTTTTAATCTTAAAATATGCTCTGAATCCACAGGAAGAATTATTCATAGTAATGTTGATCTGATTAAAATGAACTAAAATGAGAAAGTAAAGCTTTCGATGTTATGATGTAGGAGTTTTAGAGGCAGAAGAATGAGACGTTTAAGACCATTTATTCATAATGACTTTTTAACTAATAAAATATGACAGGTTTTTGATTTTCACTAACATTTTGTCAGGAATAAGCTGATATCTTATAGGTTTTATTCCCTCCCAAACATCCAAAAGTCAAAGAACCCTTAAATCTGAGAATTTTTTAATGGAGTTTGGTGAGAGTTTCACTCGCAGCAGAAGAACAGATTATTGATGCAAATAATCAGCATGTGTCTTGTTTCCAATATTAGTCTTTTATTATTTCCTGTGTTAAATCTGTGTTCACTGCCAAATCAAACTTATCGATCTTCAGTTAGTGATTTTGCACCTGATGAATTTCCCGAGGGTTAAAACAGGAAGACGTGGTTATCTTTTTTTCTGCTCAAGCGGGAGCAGGAAAAAGAACGCAGCAGTAAAACCTTCAGACCTCTCAGCTCATTCACATGTTATTGATCACACACTGACGTTATTGTTGGTTCAGTCACTTCAATTTGTTAATGAAGTCTGGATGTTTGACCTGCTCTGACTTCCGTCTGTCTGTCCAGCTGCTGGTGTTCTCGTTGTGTGGTCGAGTTGACGGAGAGCCACAGTTTGTGAGCAGGAGTCCTGAACCTGCTTGTAATCAATACGCCTGATACGACCTCCCGTTCAGCTTTGTCCGCTTTAATCTTTATTTGGGAGCGCAAAGAAAATTCTTAAATTAAAGAATGTTTGAATGGAGTTTGGTGGGAAACACTGCTCTTATAAACAAGCCTGAGGTCCGTGGGCTGAATGGACATCAAGATTTTAATTTGAAATTTGAATACTTTCAGAAAACTTTACTTTCACATAGTCAAATACACAGTTTTTACATTTTATGAATTATGTTGTTTGGGGGTTTATTTATTCATTATGACATTTTCATATTATTTATTATTATTTTTATTATGTGAAATTTATTCAGTGCATTAATTTAAATGTATTTTTATCAAAAATACATCTTTGTTTTTTATTTAATATTTCTGACTTTCCCTGTTTTCCAGGTGTAACCTCGTCGCCATGAGTCTGAGTGCTAACGACCTCTCTGAGCTCATTGAGCTGTGGGAGGAGCTGAACCTGACCTCCGCTGACCATAACCTGTCCCACGTGGAGGCGCTGAGGTGTTCGGGCACCGTCAACCAAACCGCCTTCCTTCACACCCTCTCCGTCCTCTACATCTTCATCTTCCTGGTGGGCCTCGCCGCCAATGCCCTGGTGGTCTGGGTCAACCTGCGATCCGACAGGAACCGCTATGAGACACACCTGTACATCTTGAACCTGGCCATAGCTGACCTGTGCGTCGTGGCCACGCTGCCGATCTGGGTGACCTCATTGCTGAAGGGCGGTCAGTGGCCGTTTGGAGAATCCGTCTGTAAACTTACTCACCTGGTCTTCAGCGTTAACCTCTTCAGCAGCATCTTCTTCCTTGCCTGCATGAGTGTCGACCGCTACTTGTCCGTCACGCTGTTTGGCGACACCCCCGACAGCCGCAGGAAGAAGGTGGTGCGCCGGCTGATCTGTGTTCTGGTTTGGATGATGGCGCTGGTGGCCTCCATCCCAGACACCTACTTCCTGCAGGCGGTGAAGTCAGCGCACTATGATGGCGCCATCTGCCGTCCAGTGTACCCGCCCAGCAACCCGAAGGAGTGGATGGTGGGCATCCAGCTGAGCTTCTTTGCGCTCGGCTTCGCCATCCCCTTCCCTGTCATCACCATCTTCTACCTACTCCTTGCAACGGCCATCCCTCCCACCTCAGACCAGGAGCGGCGCGTCAGCCGGCGGATCATCCTCACGTACATTGTAGTCTTCCTGGTGTGCTGGCTGCCATTCCACACTGTCCTCCTGCTGGACACCCTGTCCCTGCTGAATCTCCTGCCCTTCAGCTGCCGGCTGGAGAACTTCCTGGACGTGTCGCTGCACCTAACACAGTGCTTCTCGCTGGTCCATTGCTGTGTCAACCCCATCCTGTACAACTCCCTGAACAGGAACTACCGCTATGACCTCATGAAGGCCTTCATCTTCAAGTACTCCACCAAGACCGGGCTCACCAGGCTCATCGATGCCTCGCATGTCTCAGAAACCGAGTATTCAGCAATGACCACGGACAGCCCGATGTGAACTTCAGAGCCCTCCAGGACTCATTCAAAGACTTGTAAATAACTTCCACCTACCCCTGTTGGTGGCACACCTAACTTCATCCAGAGGAACTACTACAGCAACGACGAGTATGCCTTCAGACCTGCACCAGGTTAGGGTGTACGTGCTTTAGCAGTTTTAATGGACTGGGCTGGCTCAACTCGTTCAGGACCTGCAGTCGGTTCCTCCATCTGCTAGTGCTAGCTGCAGTCTTTTCCAGCTTGAGCCAGGTGAACCGCACCAGCTGTGATTCCTGGATGGGTTATTGACCTAATGGCCAATGTCTCTTGGGAATGCTTTTTGCGTCATTAGAAGCTTTTTAGGACTCGGGAATGTATCCTAACACCTATCTGACACGTCGTATGTTATTGGATCGACTGGTGACAGAAAGACATTCTGGCCATCAGGTAATCATTTGTATCTATAAAAAAAGACTTTTCTTCATGCTCTGCTGTTTCTAAGTAATCAAAACAAAGACAGCACTAAGGTTTGTGGACAGCATGACTAAACGTGTCAGCGCTGCTCCGATCAGCTGCTTTAACTCACTGAGGTTTCACCTGTTTCTGACACACTCTGTGTATTAAATACTCCAACATAATGCACTGAATGTGAAAGCCATGACCTCCTAGATGTATTATAACTCTCTTACATAGAAAATGAATGAAGGCTCAAACATCAGCAGGTCAGTGTCAGGAACAGCTACTCGCTGAGCCTGGCTCAGATCCTTCACCACCTAACCGAAGTTCACAGGTCAGAGGAACACTGGATTATGTAGAGTGAGCATCCACAAACCTTCAGTCATGTAGTTGTTTGTCCTGACAGTCAGAGCTGAGGGCTGAAACTCGCCTGAGAGATGACCTGAAGAACCTGAAACTCACAGGATCACCTGAAGGCAGTAAAAAAAAAAAAGTTGTTTTTTTCCACTTTATATGAATTGGAGGTGGAAACATGATGGAGAAAAACATTTTTCACCTTCAGAGACAACCCTGAAATCTGTGGACGCGTTTCTGTCCAACAAGCTGGAAACTATTAACAGGAAATTCTGGGTTCAAACTGGCGAATGACGCACAAACATCACATTAACAACAAAATATTAGGAAGAACTTTCTGTCTCTGGCAGAAATTCTTGTTTTCTGTAATGTTTTTGCCAAATATCCACATGCTCTTTCCAGGAAACTTTATTTTGAAACTCAGAAAGAAACAAAGGTTGTTTTTTTTTTGTTCATTATCAGCATATTTAATCTGTCTGCTGTCAGGTTACCAGACTGTGACGATGTGCTTCATTTCTGTATTACAGCTCCTGCACTAGAACCAAACTGTGTAAAAAAGCTCCTGATTCCTGTATGATCTCCTGCTCTTTCCTGCTTGTTTCTGCTTCAGGTTCACTCTGTAATAAAGATGGAGATGAAGATGAGTGTGTGTGTGGTTCATGTTTGTGTGTTTGTTGTTGTGGTCATCATGTTTTCATGTCTCCATGTTGCCAGGATTTTCTACGTTTAAGGTTTTGCTCTTTGTATTTTGTGGTCAGCATTCAGTTTTCCCAGTTTAGTTCTGTTAGCTTTCCTCCAGTGTCCGTGTGCCTTTTGTTTTGTAATGTTTTTTATCCGCCTATTAAACAGCTCACTTTTTGTTAACATTCAAGTTTTGTTACACTTTCCTTGATGTCTGCATTTTGGGTCCTCTTCACAAATTCATACAGTGCTGCATACTGTGACAGTCCGAGGGAGACTTGGCGGGTAAATTCTCAGTCTTATTCACTTCATGAACATGAACAGTCTCTTCATAGCTCATGCTGCTGTAAGCTGTGGTGGCGACGTGGACGTCGCCTCCTCCTGGAAGCCGTGGTCGTGGAGCCTGGCGCTGCTATGGCTGGAAGCAGCCACCGGTTGCGGTGAGGAAAATGCAGCACTTGTCTGCTGCGGGATGGACATGGAGACAGGCGGGAGACTGAACAACTTTTACTCCCGTAGCTGGCGAAGGGAAAGCAGCATCACAGAGGGGCTGGAATGATTCAACCTGCATGGTGTGGGGGCTGCTGCTTTGGCGGTGAATGTGAAACTCCTATTGTAGCCAAAACAAAGTTCTTGTGATGCTCCAACTAAACGCTCCACAAAAAGCGGAGTGGCTGTAGCTCAGGTGGTAGAGCACCACCTGAGCTACAGCCACTAACTGGAAGGTTGGCAGTTCGATCCCAGGCTCCACCAGTTTGCATGCCAAATATCCTTGGGCAAGACACTCTCCAATGACAGTAAGCACTAAACAGTTTAGAAAAATGTGCTTGTGTGAGTGGGTGAATGTGTTAGTTGTATAAAATGCTTTGAGTGCTCAGATAGAGTGGAAAAGAGTTCTGAGAACCAGCCCGTTTACCATGAAAACCGACTGTTCCAGTCCTGAGTCACCAGTAGTTACTGGAAACCTCCACCACACACACACACACACTCCAGCCTGGAATGATAAACAGCTGCTACCAGAAATATTACAAATACACAAGAAGCGTGTCAAGGCATGTGGAAAACACGCTGCACTCACATGGAAACATGCACACAGACATGTGCACTGAAAGCTGTTTTTAATGACAAACCTTTTATATTGTAAATGAGCTCATTTCTAAGAGGAGTGAGGATGACTCTTTCATGACATACATTTTTAATTTCGCTTTGCTATTTGGGCTAATTGGGACCTGGTGAATGTAAAAACAAAGAATGATCTTGATATCCACACATATTAGGACATTCTCTTTAAATTTCGTTAGAACAGTGGCAGTGTAATGTCCTCGTAAGTGGAAATCAGGCTGTCACGGCCCGAGGCCATAAGATGTTTGTGTAGCTGCTGTTTTGTGTTTTTTACTATGTTTAAGAGTCTCTGCAGGTTATTCCTCTCAGGAAGAGCACCGGGCTGCAGATTGGATAAGCATGACCATGTGACCAGGGTTTAAAGCCGCTCTGACAGCTTCCGGGAGAGAGAAGCGAGTGAGTGCGACAGTGAACCGATTTGACAGCAGACTCATACCTGGTCCTGGCTTCCAAATTCGTTGTGTAATCCTTTATATGTGTATGCGTGCTCTTTGAGAGCCGCCAAAGGCGTGTGTTTAAGCTGAAGGGGTGAGCCACTTTTTCTCCTGTTTCTGGGCTAGGAAGCAAGGGGGCTATTGTCATTTGTTTGTTTTGTTTTTTCTTAGGATTTAGTTAGTTTTCACTGACAGGACTTGGTTGGTTTTGTTTATTATTTTGGCTTGGGTTCACCCTGGGGTTGTGCTTCTTGTCACTCAATAAAATCACCCTTTTTTTTTACTCATAACCAGTGTTGGTCAAGTTACTTGAAAAAGTAATCAGTAACTAATTACTGATTACTTCCCCCAAAAAATAATCCCGTTATTTTACTGATTACTTATTTTCAAAAGTAATTAGTTACTTAGTTACTTTTTAAAAACACGATTTACAACCTGAATAGGTGATAAAGCGATAGATCTTTCAGCCCAATTCTACTTTTTCTACATAATCCATCATACAAAATGTAATCAAATGGAAAAGTCTCTTTTTAAAACTTGTTTTTATCAGTTTTAACCTTTTAACTTTATGCATCAAGCAAAAATTTAATTATATGCAACATTCTGTGACTGGAAGAAATTTGTTTAATATTTAAACCTATTTTCTGCACATTCCAGCACATAAAATATATTTTTTGTGTGTGTTTACACTCAGTCTTTCAAATAGATGCAAGTAAAACACAGCAGAAAATAAATAAAGTCAAAGACTCAGCGCTCCTGTTGCTCTATTTTCACCTGTAAAGCAGGAGTGGGGTAGGCGGAGGGTTACCCTGGTGCAGGTGTGCCGCGGTCAGTGGAAGAATCCGCGAGTTTCTCTGTGAGTTTCCCATTACGTCGTAGCTACTCGGTGCTTGCTTGGAAGTTTAGGGGTTTTTTCGCTGTAAAAAGAAGTTTTCTTCCCACGCACAGCGGACACTAATGTTTTTGTCACTTTTTATGGAATCAAACTCAAAGTAAGGTCAGTACTTCCACGCTTTAAACGCTGCACGCTCATACTCTCTCTGCACTCGATATATGATCCATTGTTGATCTGCACACAGCTGTTGTCACGAACGTCGTGCTCGCTTACGTCACTGTCATGAGACATTCTCGCAAAAAAATCACGGTTTTAGTAACGCAGTAACGCAGCGTTTCATACGGGAAAGTAATGGTAATCTAATTACCATTTTTGCAATAGTAATCCCTTACTTTACTCGTTACTTGAAAAAAGTAATCGGATTACAGTAATGCGCCTATCTCTGGTCATAACCGGGTTCGTGGTTTGTTCTGGGAACTAGGGCGGGTACTTGGTTCTCTCTCCTCAGAATCTTTTGTGCGTCTCAACACGCCCAGACTTGGGGCGTAACACAGGCCCTTGTAGAGCAGAATACAAAATACAATAATGTAAACAAAATACAAGAATGGCTACATCTGAAACTAATAAATATATGTACAATATATAATAGTATATGCATTTCTGGATGTGTATACTAAATATTTTTCTACGTGTGTGTGTGTGTGTGTGTGTGTACACATATTTTACAAATTAAATAGAGTAAACAATAAATAAAATATATAAAATAAATAAAATAAAATATACAGAGTGAGACATGTGCAAAACAGTGGCATTACTTCAGCCCAAAGATCAAAGAATTGCGATATTTATCAGGGCGTAGATCGACCGGTAAATTGAGAGCTTCGCTTTTACACTCAGCTCCCTCTTCACCACAACGGACCGGTGCAGCGTCTGCATTACTGCAGCTGCAGCACCAATCCATCTGTCGATCTCCGGCTCCCTTCTCCCATCACTCGCGAACAAGACCCCGAGATACTTGAACTCCTCCACTTGGGGCAGGAACTCATCCCCGACCCGGAGTGGGCACTCCACCCTTTTCCGGCTGAGAACCATGGCCTCAGATTTGGAGGTGCTGATCCTCATTCCCGCTGCTTCACACTCGGCTGCGAACCGTTCCAGTGCGAGCTGGAGGCCCTCACCCGATGAAGCCAACAGAACCACATCATCCGTGAAAAGCAGAGATGAGATTCTGAGGCCACCAAAGCGAAAGCCCCCGGCCCCTTGGCTGCGCCTAGAAATCCTGTCCATAAAAATTATGAACAGAACCGGAGACAAAGGGCAGCCCTGGCGGAGCCCATCACCCACCGGGAACGAGTCCGACTTTTTGCCGGCAATGCGAACCAAGCTCTTACAACGGTTGTATAGGGATCGAATGGCCCGTAGCAATGGGCCAGACACCCCATACTCCCGCAACACCTCCCACAGGACACCCCGAGGGACACGGTCGAATGCCTTCTCCGAGTCCACAAAACACATGTAGACTGGTTGGGCAAACTACCATGCACCCTCAAGTATCCTCGAGAGGATAAAGAGCTGGTCCAGTGTTCCGCGACCAGGACCTCCTGAATCTGAGGTTCGACTGTTTGGAAGAAGATGGCGCCGGATGTCATGGGACGCCGACTCTCGGTTCGGCAATGTTTATGTTTTATGTTCTTAGTGGTGTCCCTGCAAGTTTTAAAAACTCACTCCCTGTTGGTATATGAGTGACAGACGCTGCTTAATATCCGTGACTCACTACTGAAGCTCCCCAACGTTAGCGAGCGATGTGGAGGACTCCCGCCCCCTGTGTCTGTACCGGAGGAACTGCATCGCCGTGATCCCCCCTGGAATCCTTCGAAATGGAAGCGCTGGAGAAGTGGATGAATGCGCGGCATGCGCTCTGCGAAGCGTGTTCGGGTCAGAACTTGGATGCAGCGGGTCCTTACCATCGGTGACCCTGGCTGTTTAGGACTTTATTTTGGCCTCAAACAGCGCTGCCTTCTTCCTGTTTACCCGACGTCATCGGAGCACCCTCACCCGAGGCTGCTTTATTGGTCGCCATGCCAGCAGGATACGAGGGGAGATGGAGCAAATATGAACAACCTACACTTACTGCCTGCTACTACAGATGGACAGAGAGTTAAATTAGCTCTCTTAAACGCAAGATCTGTATCAAATAAAGCTCATGTTCTTTGGGACTTTTTTGGCACTCATAAGCTGGATGTCATGCTCCTAACTGAGACATGGCTGCGCTGGTGAAGTGGCACCCTTGCTGGAACTTTGCCCCACCGATGCCAGCTTCTTCAGCTCCCCCAGGTTGTCTGGGAGGGGAGGCGGGGTAGTCTCTATCATCAAAGACTGTATTTGTCATGTTTCAGCTGTGTACAGGCAGGAGAAGGACCCAAACACAAAACCCACGACAACAAAATTAAACTGAAAAAGCTGCTTTATTGCAGAATGGCATGGAAAACTAAACTAAACTGGGACATGGATAAACTGACACACAAGGAACCACAGCCATGAGGGAAACTACAACAGTGACAAAGAGAAACACAGGGCTTAAATACACAGAGGGATAACGAGGGAATGAGACACAGAAGGAGAGCACAGCTGGGAGTAATCAGGCTGGACGAGACAAGGGAAGCAAAACTAGAATCACTCACATGAGACAGGGACCTTCAAAGTAAAACAGGAAACACACTGACTGCAAACTTAACAGCAACTGAGAAGACAGAACATAGGGACCTGAAACATGGGACAGAAAGGCACAATAGACGTGGACATAACAACGCCACAGGGACAGAGTAAAACAAAACACAGAACCTCTTAGAAAATAAAATGGGAAACATAATGAAACGCAGACATGACTACATGAACTTGACAACATAACAGACATGAAACACATGAAGGGCAAGGGAGACTTAACAGGGGTTGGAAGACATAAGGGGAATCTAATAACAAAGAACTAGAAAACCTCATGAGCTTAATCATATAAACATCCAAATAAACTAAACTCAAAACACTGGGTCATAAGACCCAGGCTCGTGACAGTTTTAAATGCAAACCCATACAAAGTCCTGGTGCTTTTACCTGATTTGAGTCCCAACTCCTGACTTTAGGCTGTCCCATGGTTCTAATTATAGTCATCTATCATCCATTTAAATATAATGACTTGTTTATTTCGTAATTTTCAGACTTCTTGACATTATCACTCACTATGAAATGATTCTTATAGTGGGGGACTTTAAGATTCATCTCTGTTGTGAGGATAAACCCCGAGTCAAAGATTTCTTAAATGTAACTGATTCCTTAAACTTCACACAATTTGTGTCTGGGCCAACACGTAAGGGACACATCCTAGACCTTGTCTTGGGCTACGGGCTGAATGTATCAATGGCTGAAAGTTGTGTTTTACCTATTCTAAACCACCCAGCAATTTTATTTTATATTTTAATCCCTAAATCTCCAGCTTCTGAGAGGGGATCATAGTTATATTAGCCTCGAAGCATTGCTTGGAGTTAAATTACATCTACCTGATGTGTTGGACCCTATTTTTACCCAGGAGTTATGTGTAGACACCTTGACTGTGAACCTTAATAATACACTTCTTGAACTACTGGACTCTGTTGCTCCCGTAGGAAGTTGAAATGTCAAAAAAGGAACCCTATGTCTTGGTTAAATGAGGAGCTCTTGAACTTGAGAAGAAATTGTAGAAAAGCAAAGGGTCACTGGAGATCTTCCAGACTAGAAGTATTTCTCCAGGCTTGGAAGGACTCATTGTCTTCACTTCCATCAGTGATGTCAGCAGCGAAAGCAAATTATTTCTGAAATCTCATCATGAGTCATAAGCAAAACTCAAAACTCCTTTTCAACACAGTGTCGCAACTTAGAGAGAGTAAGTCAACTCTCTGCTGTTCTAATTTGATAGCTCATGACTTTCTTAAGTTCTTCAGAGACAGGGCTGAAACACTTAGAAATCAGATCACTCCCTCCTCAAGCTGTTCATTAGACTACTCAGCTGCTTTGCCTGTTGGTGCTGATAAACTGTTCTCTGACTTCGAGGTTATTTCTCTGTCTGGATTAACTAAGGTTGTAAAAGCAGCTCGATGTACAACCTGTTCTTTGGATCCTCTACCAGCCTGGGCTATAAAGGAACTGTGGTCAGTATTAGGACCTTACATTCTGTTTCTTTTAAATACTTCAGTGACGACCGGAGTCTTTCCTGAATGTTTTAAATCAGCTGTGGTAGTGCCGATCTTGAAAAAGCCTGGACTGGATGTTGATATGGTTGCAATCTATAGACCCATCTCACATCTGTCTTTTTTTATCTAAAATCTTTGAAAAAGTGGTTTTTAAGCAGCTCACTGAGCATTTGCCAACAAGCAATCTGTTTGAACCATGTCAGTCTGCTTTTAGACCAAATCACTCCACAGAAACAGCTTTAGTCAAAGTGGTAAATGATCTGCTGGTTAATGCAGACAATGATCGCACTTCAGTTTTATTACTGCTGGATCTAAGTGCTGCGTTTGGCACTGTGGATCACTGCATTTTATTGGATAGGCTTGAACATTTTATTGGAGTTACAGGAAATGTTTTATCGTGGCTGAGATCTCACCTGTCTGGGAGGTCTCAGACTGTTAGTTTGAAAAATGATCTCTCTGAGACCTGTGCAGTGAGGCATGGGGTCCCTCAGGGCTCCGTACTTGGACCATTGCAGTTTTCTATGTACCTGCTGCCTCTCGGTGTTCTTTTACGTTCTTTTAATGTAACCTTTCATTGTTACGCTGATGACCTGCAGCTTTATGTTCCTTTAACCATTGGAAATTGTGCTGAAGTCTCTAAACTATAATCTTGTCTATCTGCAATTAGGGGCTGGTTATCAGATAATTTCTTGCTCCTAAATAATGATAAGACAGAGTTGATGGTCATTGAGCCACACAAATTTCAGCACTTGTCCCAAAATTTCATCTTGAGAATTGATGACAGTGTCATAAATTGCAGGAACAAGGTAAAAAACTTGGGTGTGTGGTTAGACATGGTGCTCTCCTTTGAATCTCATGTAAAAGAGATAACAAAGACCGCCTTTTATCATTTGAGGAACATCGCCAGAATCAGACAAGTTTTGTCAAGCGACACTGCAGAGGTTCTTGTCCATGCTTTTGTGTCTTCCTGTATTGATTATTGCAATGCTTTTCTTTCTGAATAGAATAGCCTTTATTGTCATTGTACAGAGTACAACGAAATTGGAGTGCCACTCCCTTGGTGCAAGTTTCAATAATAAATATAAATGTAAAATATAAAAAGTACAAAAAAAACAATCGTAAGTACTCAAACAATAGTATGGGCTACCAAAGAAAAGTTTCAGAGGTCTACAGATGGTGCAAAATGCAGCTGCTCGCATTTTAGTAAGAACTGGGAAATTTGAGCACATTACCCTGTTCTGAGATCTCTGCATTGGCTACCTTGTCAGGGTCGAGCAGATTTTAAGGTCCTGCTGCTCACCTACAAGGCTTTAAGTTTCTGTCGCACCACTCAAGGCTGAGTGGTGCGACAGAAACAACCTGCTGCTTAACACCGAGAAGACCAAGGAGCTCATCGTGGACTACAGGAGGAATGCTGACCTACATCCACCCATCCACATTAAGGGGAAGGCTGTGGAGCCTGTGAGCAGCTTCAAGTTCCTGGGAGTCCACATCTCCGAGGATCTCACCTGGACGACCAACTGCTCCAAGCTGGTCAAGAAGGCTCACCAGCGCCTCTTCTTCTTGAGGACTCTGAGGAAGAACCACCTGTCCTCAGACATCCTGGTGAACTTCTATCGTTGCACCATCGAGAGCATCCTGACCAACTGTATAACAGTCTGGTACGGGAACTGCTCTACCTCGGACCGGAAGGCGTTGCAGAGGGTTGTGAAAACTGCCCAGCGCATCGCCGGAGCACCACTTCCTGCCATAAAAGACATCTACAGGAAGCGGTGTCTGAAAAGGGCTGGGAAAATCATCAGAGACCCCAGTCACCCATCACATGGACTCTTCACCCTCCTGCCCTCTGGGAGGCGCTACAGGAGCCTCCGGACTAAGACCACCAGGTACCGGAACAGCTTCTTCCCCACAGCTGTCAGACTCCTGAACTCTGCCTCCTGACATCTGACCCACATTAAACTCATGGACTGAACATACACACACCCACAATGGACAACTGTACGCTCAAACACACAATAATAACATGGCCTGAACCACCACTCACAACCACCAGCACTTTATATAGCCTCTGTAGGAATTATATCTCACTTATCTTAACTGCACTACTGTATAGCTCTGTGTAAATAATCATTCTGTACATACGATAATTTTTAATCCTACAACTGTTTACAACTTGCACAGTTCCCATTTCTGTATAGCTGTATATCTCAGATTCTGTAAAGTTATTTATTTCATATTCTGTATAGTTTTTCATATTTATATCCTGTTCATATCCTGTACATAGCTTGTACTCACTACAGCCTGTACATACTTATAGTTATAGAATATTCACAACATACTTCATACCGTGTACATTATAACATACCATAATAGACCCATTTCTGTAATATACTCACATATCTATACTATTGCTAATATATCTATATCACTAAAGCACTTCTGGATGGATGCAAACTGCATTTCGTTGCCCTGTACCTGTGCATGTGCAATGACAATAAAGTTGAATTCTAATTCTAATTCTAATTCTAATTAAACGGACTGGCACCTTCATACCTCTCCGACCTTTCACATCTTTATGTTCCATCTCGTGCTCTCCGATCTCAGGACTCTGGCCTTCTAAAGGTTCCTAGAGCCAGAAAAAAGACAGTTGGAGAGCTTTTACTTTTCGTGCCCCGTTTCTGTGGAACAACCTCCCTCAAGATATTCGGCATGCTCTGTGGAGGTTTTTAAAACTAAGTTGAAGACACATTTGTTCACCCTATCCTACATGTCTTAATTCTATGGCTTTTAGTTTTTACATTTTTATTGTTTTTAACTTGTATTGTGTCTTTTACCTGTATTGCTATGTATCGCTTTTATTTTATTTATCTCTTTAGTTCTACAGCACTTTGTTTGAAAGCGCTTTATAAATAAAGTTATTATTATTATTATTATTATTATTATGAACTCTCCTTTCCAGCACCCTGTCATAGACTTTCCCAGGGAGGCTGAGGAGTGTGATCCCCCTGTAGTTGGAACACACCCTCCGGTCCCCCTTCTTAAAGATGGGGACCACCACCCCGGTCTGCCAGTCCACAGGTACTGCCCCTGATCTCAACATTGTAGAGGCGTGTCAACCAGGACAGCCCTTACAACGTCCAGAGCCTTCAGGAACTCGGGGTGGACCTCATCCACACCAGGGGCTCTGCCACCAAGGAGTTGTCTAACTGCCTCAGTGACCTCGCCCTCAGAAATTGGCAGGTCATCCCCCTCATCCCCAGACTCTGCTTCCTCCTCGGAAGACGTGTCAGTGGGATTACGGAGGTCCTCGCCAGCACTATACACAGTGCAGGTAGAGCACCGCTTTCCCCTCCTGAGACGCCTGACAGTTTGCCAGAATCTCTTCTTTAAAAAGGATTTTCTTTTAAAAACATCAAAGACCAGAAGAAAGTTAAAAAAAACCCTGAAAGACACTAAAGCAACAGGAAATTATGTAACTGTAACCATGAAGACGCGTGGGCCAATCAGAGGCTCACAACCTGCGTGAGGTCAAAGCCTGATTCTGAGGGCAGGTACATCCACACCTGTTTGAGAAAAAGTGGGAGGAGCTTCTGACCCAACTGTGGACCTAAAACACTTTAAAACGTCCTTCCAGGACCTCTCAGCGTGCGTCAGGAAACCATTTTTTGAAATCCGTATCATTTTTACCTCTCAGGAAACATCCTCGTGAGGTGAGGAGGAGCTGTTCATGCGCAGCGGGCTCTGGCTTAAATCGAGCGTTTTGTGAATGGACTTCTGTGAGCGGCTGATCTGCAGATTATCTGAGGATTTGAGTGAAGTAATGAGAGCAGGTCTCACCTCCAAACAAAGGGAGTGCTGAGGTCACAGAGACTGAGTGTGCTCAGCGGGTGAGAGGAGGCGAACTCTTTAAATAATCACAGAAAGCTTAAAACGCTGCCGGGCCTCTCTGCGGATACCGTGCCGGACGCCATGGCAACCACTGAAAGAAGGGGAGGAGAAGCAGGAGGAGTTTCAACAAGCCTGAGAGGGACCCGAGTCATCATGCGACGGCTCTGAGCATCAGAATCAGAATCAGAATGGGTTTATTGCCAGATGTTGAGGTTTACAACATTAGGAAATTGTAGCATGCTCAACAGGTGAGCTTTCAGACCTCTTCATGCCTTTAAGGACCTCTATAGTCTGATCCAGGATGAGCCAAGGAGTTTCAAAACCCTTAAAAGACCCCTGGAACATCTGAAAAACCAGACTCCTCAAACCCTCACTCTGCTTCATGCTCACACATTGAGTCACCATCAGACTTACAGAGGCAGCTCAGGGCTGGAGGATCCTTTAGGACCTCCTAGACCCCCTCAGAGCCCCCCCAGGCCTCTTCATACCTCCTCAGACCCCCTCACAGCCCCTCGGAGTCCCCCAGACCTCCTCCTGTCTGCACTCACTCTGATGCAGATCATTTGTCTCTCAGTCTGAGGATTTTTAGGTCAGCCTGTGGAATCTGTGACGTCAGTAAGCAACCTCACAGTGTGTGTGTGTTTGTGTTAATAGTAGCTGGACTGTGTTTGTTGTCTTCTGGTCTTAAATCAATCTTTTTTTGAATGGACTTCTGTGAGCAGGGACGGTCATCAGGAACTCCTCATGTTAAAGGAACCAATCAGAGCAGGCACAGAGGCTCCAACTGAGCATGCTCAGTGGGGTTTGCTTTATTGATCACTGATTACCGGTGATCATAACAACATGAGTATTAAAAGCAGCAGCTTCAAGAAAGAAGCTCAAATATGACTGTGTGTGTGTGTGTGACGCTCTAACCTTTGACCTGCTGCATTTTGCCACCACAGAAGAAAAAGACAGAAGAAGTGACTACCGTTGACCTTTGACCTTGTGTGTTTACCTTCAGCAGATCAGCACATTCCACACACACACACACACACACACACACACACACACATTATTTTTGATCACAGATTTAAAACATAATTTTCTTATTTTCGTAACAGAGATAAACCACAGCAGACACACGAATAAAAATATGAATTATAAACTCTGCAGGTCATTTTTTAAATAACAGAAAATACAAGAAATCAAAAATATTTCAAGAAGAAACAAAATTTCTAAGACAAATTTCAGAATGAAAATATTTTATTTTATATAAGATATATAACAATAAAAATTTGAAAGACTTAAAACATGTTTGTGATGAAAACAAGAATATTTATTCTCATGCTGGAGTTTAACAGAGGAGGAGGAGGAGCAGGAGGAGGAGTAGGAGGAGGAGGTATTCCCTGATGAGTCTGAGCTGCAGCTGCTTCCTCAGGTATGTAAACACAGGCTTTTATTGTGGAGGAATGCAGGCCCCATCAGATAAGCTCGGTCTTTAATTTTGTAAACACAGAAACATCACTTTAGTGAGTTTCTTCATCATAAAATCCCTTCAGCTGCTGGCAGCATGGAGGTCAAAGGTCAGCCTGAACAGAGCTTCTGTGGATCCTCCCTGTGTGTGTATGTGTTAAACACAGGCAGTCTGAGTAAACAGCTCCCTCTGCTGGCCACGCTCAGCGTTACACTCAGTGAACCAGATGTTTCAGATGTCTCCAGATGTTTCAGATGTCTCCAGATGTTTCAGGCTCTTTGTCAGGATGAGTGGGGTCCTCTGGCACGCGGTGACCAAAGGACAGGACAGGAACTCCTGGTGCAGCAGGTGCAGTCTGTCTGAGTGCGCTCAGTGACGCTTTGAATCTGTGTTGTGGACGGCAGGTCTGAGTTGAGCTGATTGGCTCACAGCAATACAGATATTTACAGATGTTTCTTCTGGCTGTGGGCGAGCTTACGATTGGGACTGCTGTGGTTGAGAAGAGGCTGAGAGCATGGCCTCCACAGCTGTGTGACCTTTGACCTCTGAGGGGGGGGGGGTGATGTTCAAGGGTTCAAGGTTCAAGGTTCTTTATTTGTCACATGCATAGTTATACAAGTATAACACACAGTGAAATGTAGCCTGACACGCTCCTCGACATGTGCAAAAATGGGGGGGGGGGGGGGGGGGGGTGTAGAGGAAGAACATTATAAAACAAACACCCAGCACGCCCCTGCGGGCGGTTTATCCTTCAAGCTCGGGTCCTCTACCAGAGGCCTGGGAGCTTGAGGGTCCTGCGCAGTATCTTAGCTGTTCCCAGGACTGCGCTCTTCTGGACAGAGATCTCCGATGTTGTTCCCGGGATCTGCTGGAGCCACTCGCCTATCTTGGGAGTCACCGCACCTAGTGCTCCGATTACCACGGGGACCACCGTTACCTTCACCCTCCACATCCTCTCGAGCTCTTCTCTGAGCCCTTGGTATTTCTCCAGCTTCTCGTGTTCCTTCTTCCTGATATTGCTGTCATTCGGAACCGCTACATCGATCACTACGGCCGTCTTCTTCTGTTTGTCTACCACCACTATGTCCGGTTGGTTAGCCACCACCATTTTGTCCGTCTGTATCTGGAAGTCCCACAGGATCTTAGCTCGGTCATTCTCCACCACCCTTGGGGGCATCTCCCATTTTGACCTCGGGACTTCCAGGTTATACTCCGCACAGATGTTCCTGTACACTATGCCGGCCACTTGGTTATGGCGTTCCATGTATGCCTTGCCTGCTAGCATCTTGCACCCTGCTGTTATGTGCTGGATTGTCTCTGGGGCATCTTTACACAGCCTGCACCTGGGGTCTTGCCTGGTGTGATAGACCCCAGCCTCTATGGATCTTGTGCTCAGAGCTTGTTCTTGTGCTGCCATGATTAGTGCCTCTGTGCTGTCTTTCAGTCCGGCTTTGTCCAGCCACTGGTAGGATTTCTGGATATCAGCCACCTCCTCTATCTGCCGGTGGTACATACCGTGCAGGGGCCTGTCCTTCCATGATGGTTCCTCGTCTCCCTCCTCTTTCTTGGGTTTCTGCTGCCTGAGGTATTCACTGAGCACTCGGTCAGTTGGGGCCATCTTCCCAATGTATTCTTGGATGTTTGTTGTCTCATCCTGGACTGTGGTGCTGACACTCACCAGTCCCCGGCCCCCTTCCTTCCGCTTAGCGTACAGCCTCAGGGTGCTGGACTTGGGGTGAAACCCTCCATGCATGGTAAGGAGCTTTCTTGTCTTTATGTCAGTGGCTTCTATCTCCTCCTTTGGCCAGCCTATTACCCCAGCAGGGTACCTGATCACGGGCAGGGCGTACGTGTTGATGGCCCGGATCTTGTTCTTACCATTCAGCTGACTCCTCAGGACTTGCCTGACCCTCTGCAGGTACTTGGTGGTTGCAGCTTTTCTAGCGGCCTCTTCATGGTTCCCATTCGCCTGCGGGATCCCCAAGTACTTGTAACTGTCCTCTATGTCTGCAATGTTGCCTTCTGGTAGTTCAGTCCCCTCAGTTCTGACTACCTTCCCTCTCTTTGTTACCATCCGACTACACTTCTCCAGTCCGAACGACATTCCAATGTCATTGCTGTATAGCCTGGTAGTGTGGATCAGTGAATCGATGTCTCGTTCACTCTTGGCATACAGCTTGATGTCATCCATGTACAGGAGGTGGCTGACAACTGCTCCGTTCCGTAGTCGGTATCCGTAGCCAGTCTTGTTAATGATCTCACTGAGGGGGTTCAGGCCTATGCAGAACAGCAGTGGGGACAGAGCATCTCCTTGGTAGATCCCACACTTGATGGTGACTTGTGCTATGGGCTTGGAGTTGGCCTCTAGTGTTGTACGCCACATCCCCATTGAGTTCCTGATGAAGGCTCTTAGGGTCCCATTGATCTTGTACAATTCTAGGCATTCCAGTATCCAGCTGTGGGGCATTGAGTCATAGGCCTTCTTGTAATCAATCCAGGCAGTGCACAGGTTGGTCAGTCTGGTCTTGCAGTCTCGGCTGATTGTTCTGTCTACCAGTAGCTGGTGTTTTGCGCCTCTGGTATTCTTGCCAATTCCGTTTCAAATATTTTTATTGAGAGCAAGTATCATGATTGTAGTTTTTACAAATTGACATAACATAACTTATGCTCCTTTTTTTCTAAACTAACAAGGCAAATAATTAAACAACACCAACAAAAAAAAAAAAAAAACAAAAAAAAAAAACAAAAAAAAAAAAAAAACCCGCAGTCACCCATAAGGGGTCCCAATACCCCGGCTGTCGGCAAAAGGGAAGAGAAACAAGTAAACAAAGTTTTATATTTTCCCAAGGTATATAAGTAAAGGGTGCCAGATTAATTCAAAATCTTTTACATTGTCATTCATACTATATCTTATTTTTTCAAGGTGAAGAGTGTTTATAAGTTGCCAATTCCTTTCTGTGTCCCGCTCATGTATTGACCCATGTGCCTGTTCATCTTAGCCGATATGATGCCTGACAGGAGCTTCCATGTAGTACTGAGGCAGGTTATTGGTCGGTAGTTGGAGGGGACCGGTCCCTTCTTGGGGTCCTTGGGGATCAGGACCGTCCGGCCTTCAGTTAGCCATTCCGGGTGTCTCTCGTTAACTAGCAGCTGGTTCATTTGTGCTGCCAGACGCTCGTGGAGTGCAGTTAGCTTCTTCAGCCAGTAGGCGTGAACCATGTCGGGCCCTGGTGCTGTCCAACTCTTCATACTGGAGACCCTTTCTTGGATATCTGCCACTGTGATGGTTACTGGACCCTGTTCAGGGAGGTCGCTGTGGTCTGCCCTCAGATCCTCTAGCCACTGAGCATTGCCGTTATGGGTTGCATCCTTCTCCCATATGCTCTTCCAGTATTGCTCCGTCTCCAGCCTTGGTGGTGCTGTTCTCTTATTGTTCCCTTGCCACTGAGAGTACACCTTTGCTGGTTCTGTGGAGAACAGCTGGTTTATTCTCCTGCCTTCTATCTCTCTGGTGTACCTCCTCAAGCGGCTGGCCAAGGCTGTGAGTCTTTGCTTGGCAGTTTCCAAGGCCTCAGGTATGGACAGCTTGCTGTATTTCTTAGGCACCTTATTCGTCGCACCTTTCTGCAACTCCGTTAGTATATATATATATATATATATATATATATATATATATATATATATATATATATATATATATATATATATATATATATATAGTATATACACTGGGTGAATGTGCAGTAGTAGCAGCAAGCAGGTGAATTCTGTACATTAATATGAATAGACATCTGACTATTTTACAGGATAGACAATATAAACATATTTAAAATTAAAGGAATTGAAATGTACATTGTGCCTTGGTTTAGTGTCTGGAAGAGAGTCCTGTCTCAGTCAATTATAGATGATGTGAGAGGGCGGGTGTGTGTGTTTAGGGCACGGATGGCTTGGGGATAGAAGCTCCTCTTGAGTCTCTCTGTCCTTGCCCGGAAGATGCGGAACCTTCTACCAGATTGCAGAAGTTGGAACAGTTTGTTGCCAGGATGGGACGGGTCCTTCAGTATCTGCGCTGCTCTAGTCCGGCATCTCCTGGTATAGGTGTCCTGAAGCGGGGGGAGAGCAATCCTGCAGCAGCGTTCTGCTGTACGGATCACTCTCTGGAGAGCTTTTTGGTCCTTCACACAGCTGTTCCCAAACCACGATGTCATGTTCTGTGTGAGGATGCTCTCCACAGCGCCTGTATAGAAAATCCTGAGGATCTTTGGAGAGACCCTGATGTGCACAGCTTCTGCAGCACTATATACATATGGCCAGTATTTACAGAAAAAATATACAAAATGTGCAAATGTACAATTGCATAAAAAAGAAAACAAATACGTAAATAAATAGTATGTACAGTTTGGGTTATTGCACAGTGGTGGGTTATAGAGGGAATTCTTGGAATGGGGGGTAGAACTATGATGTCAGTGCATGTGTGAGCTCAGGGTGGTTATGGGTGGAAGAAACTGTTCTTGAGTCTGGGGGTCTTTGTGCTAATGCACCTGTAACGTTTCCCTGAGGGAAGCAAGCTGAACATGTTGAAACCAGGGTGGGAGCTGTCCTTGATGATGTTTGTTGCTCTGCTGAGGCAGTGGGAGGAATAAATGTCCATCAGGGAGGGGAGAGGGCAGCTGATGATATTCTGTGCTGCCTTGATGACACTCTGAAGTCTCCCTCTGTCTGCCTTAGTGCAGCTGCCGTACCATACTGTGATGCAGTTTGTTAGCAGGCTCTCATTGGACGAGTGGTAGGAGGTCAGCACCAGGTTGGATTTCAGTTTGTACTTCCTGAGGACCCATATTGATTTGGTATCCTGGCAACCAGTCCATCATGTGACCTCTGCTCCCAAAGGCTCCCTTGGTGTCTGAGCAGGATAACACAGTGGACATGATGTCAGCGTGCTCACCTGACCACCTGATCAGCGAGCAGCTCAAGTGTCTAACCCACAGGAGCTCGGCTTGGACACTTAGCTGACTGAGAATGATGACCTCACCCTCTGTGAGGTCATCACATGTCTGAGGGTAGTCTGAGGATGATGATGATGAAGGGTGGGCGATGTGTGAGCTCCAAACAGGTCAAGCTGCACATTAAACACACGTCTCCATCCAGCTGCAGGCTGATGTTTCTCTGATGACAGGAAGAAACCAGCCTCTGATCAATACACGGATCAATGATCAGACCACTGATGACGTTTGAGAGTCCACACCTGCAAAGTTCCTCTTTAGCCACTCTGTGCTGTTCAGACTTATTAAACAGGAAGTGAAGCTTTATTCTGGAGAAATCAATAATCTGATCAATAGTTCTCCCGGTCCCCGTGGAAACATCAAAGTCTTAAAAATCAACGACATTTGCTGGACTTCCTGTTTCAGATGGTGAGCAGGACGTCCAGCAGAGGGCGATGTTTCCCTGCACCCAGCAGCTGACACAGCTGTGAGGTCACCACAGCTGGGGGAGGGTTTAAAGCACACCTGTGCTGAGCCCACACCTGCCCCACACGCTGCACTGACACGCAGATGTCACACGTGTTTGGTGTGATGGTTGTACGGAGGCTCAAACATGCTGAAACTCTCAGGTCAGGTTTATTTGTATAGGACATTTAAAAACAACGAGTTTGACCAAAGTGGACAGAGTCCAGCAGCGATCAGCCCGATACCCTCTACACTGAAACCGTCTGCTCTGTGGGGTCAGAAATGTTGACAAGTTTGTTTAAACAGCTTGGCGTCTTAGTAGATGTAAACTTTACATAAAAAAAATCTAAGGATTTTTACACAAACACACACAGACACACACAGGTTTGGGGTCAAAGGTCAGTCCTTCTCTGTGTGTTTGTGTTTTCTCACTTTTATATGTCTGTGAAGGTTCTCAGTCATTCAGGTCATCGTAGTCTAAGGAGCTTGCAAAGAAAAGCGTCTGGACTTCTTTGAGTTGCTTGAAGACCTTTCACCTCTCATCCGAGAAGCTTCTTCAGTTCTAAGGGTCAACTGGTGGAGAGTCCCAGATTTAAACCCAGTGGGAGTTTCCCCCCAACGAGGGACAAAGGACCCCCTGATGATCCTCTACCTGATCACATGAGCCAAGGTGTGAAAGCGGGTGTGGGTCCCAATCAGCCAGGGTTTCAGGTGAGCTCATTGTGAAACCTGGCCCCACCCTATCATGTGATTTCCTGAGGTCAGATGGCCCAGGATGTGAGTGGGCGTTAAGGCATCTGGGAAGGGAACTCAAAACTGGATTATAGATGGCAGAGAGTTGGTGTCGTAAACCACCGCCTCTGTTCAAAGATGGTCGCTCACAGTGGACGTAAATGTCTTCTTTCACTGTCCTCTCTGTCCAAAATGTGAACGTTGGCTTTCGAGGATGCCAACGTTCATATGACGTGAATATGGCTGTGATAGGTGTGCTGATCATGGTGAGTCTTTAATTAGACACTGACAGAGGACAGAAACAGCTGACTGAGGCCAGAGCAACAAACTGTCAGCAGGAAATAGACTGGCCCCATCAGGAATCATCAGAAACAGGGTCACGGGCTGGTTTATAACCCTCAGCTAGCTGTCACTCTGCACCTTTGTCTTTTATATATGTCACAGCAGAAACTAGGAATCCACAGAAGGAGAAGAAGAAGAAAGCTCTGCAGCTGTGATTGGAGTGAACTAACCAACTTCAGATAGATTAAAAAACGACCCGGTGTGAGTTGCACTGAAACACTTCAGAGTTTACCTGTTTACCACACCATGCTCTGAAGGAGGTTTCTTCCTGTCAAAATTGAGTTTTTGCGTCCCATCGTTGTCTTGTCTGATAGTTGGAGTTTCTCTGTATTGTTGTAGGGTCTTTACCTTACAATATAAAGCACCGTGGGCTGACCGTTGTTATGATTTTACACTATATAAATAAAGTAAAAATACAAAAATCCGGCACAGCAGCTGAGATATGAAACAGATGTTTCAACTGTGCAAACCTGGATCAAATAAAATACTTTCCAGGTGCCAGTCTGGACAGATACGTGTTCAGCTGTTTAGGGATGCCATGAAGTCAGTATGTGAAGAGGGAGATGTGAACAGTTTTGGTGCTCAGGTTTGGATCCCTTTAGATTTCAGATGGGTACCTGGACCACTTCTATCTGCGAACCTATGGGCAGAAGTCCAAATGTCCATGAGACATGACTAAGATACAAAAATAAATAACATTTAAGAAGAAACGACATCACTGAACACACAAAAAGGGAGATCTTGATGCATGCTCAATCATCCAGGTAAGTAAATCTCCAAAAGTTGATTCTGTTCATCTGGACGTAGCGTTTTGTGGGAGAAATGTTTCGTCATCATCCAAGTGAATTCTTCAGTCTCAGCTGACTACAGGTTTCCCCAATCGTATAAATAGTACATTTGCATAATGACTGAAACCAGCCCACTGATGGAACAAAGGGCTGTGAGGTCAGTTCCTTAATCATAATTATGCAAATTCTCATGACCATTGATCAAAGACCACTGATCAATGGTAACAGTTTTCAGAAAACCTGTAGTGATCCAGTACGTGTCAGGAGAATCAGAACAGTTGAGACACATTTTTTCTAAACACTGCGTCTCTGTGGCTTTTAAACCCAAAAACACGCTGTGCCAACAATTGGTCCACCCCAACGATTGGGTCCCCCGACACAAATAGAGTGACATAGTGTACGCTGTTATGTGCCAGGAGGATTACCAGGTGTGGCGGGGCGTGGCCTGCGGTGCCGTGCAGAGGAGGCGGATGCACCTGCCACACCTGGATATATACACCGGGGAAACCAAACAACCAGGAACGCTGTTTTGAGGGCGGAGTCAAAGAGGCCATTTACGTGAAAAGGGAATCGCGGAGGGGGCCTAAGGGTACATCTTTCACCACCTAACCCCAAAACCAAACAAAAAACAAGCTCCAGTGATCCAAATGAATTGTCCAAAACACAACACACACACACTGAAATCCCTGAACAGGGTCCCAAAACATAGTTCAGGAGGCCGGCCCAGAGGCTGACAACTCAGGAGTCTAGAACAGTTCATCTCCGGGGGCCGACCATGTGGAAGGCAGTGGCGTCGACGTGGAAACATTTCAGGCAACCACCCATGCGGACGGCAACAGCGGCGACGGGGAAACAGTTCAGGCAGCCGACCGTGTGGAAGGTAGCGGCGGCGACGGGGGAAACATTTCAGGCGGCCACCCATGCGGACGGCAACAGCGGCGACGGGGAAACAGTTCAGGCAGCCGACCATGTGGAAGGTAGCGGCGGCGTTTGGGAGGTCGTCCATAGTGGCGATGACACCCAACAAGCAGCCTGGCAGATGACCGCCGACGTCGAGGCGGCAGGTTGGGACCCAAAGGCTGCGTGGCCCCCGCTGCACCAGGCAAGGCAGAGGCTGAAGTGGAAGCGGAGGCTGGCCCAGACGTGGCTGAAGCTGGACCAGACATGGCCGAAGCTGGACCAGGCGACGGCGAAGCTGACTCGGAGGCAGGACCAGATGAGGACGAGGCTGACTCGGAGTCAGGACCAGACGAGGACGAAGCTGACTCGGAGGCAGGACCAGACGAGGACGAGGCTGACTCGGAGTCAGGACCAGACGAGGACGAGGCTGACTCGGAGTCAGGACCAGACGAGGACGAAGCTGACTCGGAGTCAGGACCAGACGAGGACAAGGCTGACTCGGAGGCTGGACCAGGCGAGGATGAAGCCGGAGCTGAAGCTGGACCAGGTGACGGCGTGGGTGAAGCTGAAGCTGGACCAGGCGACGGCGAAGCTGACTCGGAGGCAGGACCAGATGAGGACGAGGCTGACTCGGAGTCAGGACCAGACGAGGACGAAGCTGACTCGGAGGCAGGACCAGACGAGGACGAGGCTGACTCGGAGTCAGGACCAGACGAGGACGAGGCTGACTCGGAGGCTGGACCAGGCGAGGATGAAGCCGGGGCTGAAGCTGGACCAGGTGATGGCGTGGGTGAAGCTGAAGCTGGACCAGGCGACGGCGTGGGTGAAGCTGATGAGGAGACTGCTGCAGGCGACGCTGATGAAGCGGATGAGGAGGCTGCTGCAGGCGAGGATGACGGCTCGGAAGCTGCTGCAGGCGAGGATGAAGGCTCGGAAGCTGCTGCAGGCGAGGATGATGGCTCGGAAGCTGCTGCAGGCGAGGATGAAGGCTCGAAGGCTGCTGCAGGCGACGCTGAAGACGAAGCTGAATCTGGACCAGGCGACAATGATGATGAAGGTGAAGCTGCTGCTGCAGGCGTGGGTGACGCTGCTGCTGCAGGCGTGGGTGAAGCTGCTGCTGCAGGCATGGGTGAAGCTGCTGCTGCAGGCGATGTGGGTGAAGCTGCTGCTGCAGGTGATGTGGGTGAAGCTGCTGCTGCAGGCAGTGGCATAGGAGCCGGAGGTGGTGAAGCAGGTGAAGAAGCAGGTTGCTGGATGGGCTCCTCGGGCCCTCCAGCAGAGACAGGAGGCCGGAGCGGTCCTTCGGACCCTCCAGCGGAGACAGGAGGCCGGAGCGGTCCCTCGGGCCCTCCAGCAGAGACAGGAGGCCGGAGCGGTCCTTCGGACCCTCCAGCAGAGACAGGAGGCCGGAGTGGTCCCTCGGACCCTCCAGCAGAGACAGGAGGCTGGAGCGGTCCCTCGGACCCTCCAGCAGAGACGAGGACGGGCTGGCCGGGCTCTCTAGAACCCCCAGCGGAAACAGTCACTGAACCAGCAGGCACAGGGGCCCCTGGCACACACATGGCTGACTGCAGCTGCGCGGAGCACTGACCCTGCTCAGGCAGCGACAGCCGGGTGCAGTCCTCAGCTGGGTTCTTAGCCTCCAGGGGTCCAGAGTGGGCTGAGGGCTGAAACTCAGCCTCTGGGGGGGGGCCTGAAGTGTGTCACAGTCTCTGAAATGGCCAGCTTTTGAGGACTGATAACAATAATGTGTGGTTTGTCTCTCTGCTTAGGATTAGAGGTTGTAGAACAGTTCTGTATGGGTTGAATAGACATAGCTTGCTGTACCGGAGGAGTAGGTGAAGATGATGGCTGAATAGGTAGCTGAGCTGAGGGCGACTGAAGAAAAGGTTGGGAAAATAATGGTGGTGAAGTTGGAGACTGAGCTGACGATAAGGCTGATGATTCCTCTACCAACTGAGCTATTGACTGGGCAATGGACTGTAACATAGTTTGTAATAAGTCTGGCTGTGACTGTAACTGGGCTATGGGTAGTGAGGCTGAATGTGATGGAGGTGACGGCTGGGCTTCTGGCTGGGCAGCTAACTGAGCTTCTAGCTGGGCAGCTAACTCAAAAAACACAGCCCCGGTATAAGCAGTCACAAGGTCTGGCGAAACAGAAAGAGTGTCTTTTCCACTCACCACACCCGGCAACTCAGAAGTCTCGGGACCCGGCTGTGGCGATGGACGTCGGCGGCGTGAATGTCGCTTCCTTCTCGGGGATAGCTCCGACCGGCCGGGTAATTCCACATCTGGCGGGCCAGCCACAGATTCCCCGGCAGGCCGGGCCGCAAATTCCCCGGCGGGCAATGCAAAACATTCACCGCTGGGCTGGGTCGGGAAGCGGTAGCAGCTGGAGGGTGAAGATGGAGTTCGTTCAGAATGAAGTCCTGTGCGAGCGGGTGAAGAGAGTCCAGTAGCCAGGGGTGAGCAGAGAGGAATTGCTGTAGCCTGGCTTCTACAGCGTGGTGAAATTCCTCTCCCTCACGTTCGAGCCACAGGTTAACCAACCAATCGGTGGCCACGTTACAGGACGCACTCGATGACGCAGACTGGGGCATGTTCAGAAACAGCTCCGACGATGACGTCAACGTGTTTACGGAAGCGGTTGTGGGATTCATCGGGAAACTAGCGGATGATACCGTGGAGACAAAGACTATCACAACGTTTCCCAACCAGAAGCCGTGGGTGGATAAAACCATCCGCAACGCTCTGAGATCCCGCACCGCTGCCTACAACACGGGACTCATGACGGGGGACATGGACCCGTACAAAGCCGCGTCATATAACGTGCGGAGGGCGGTGAAAGAGGCGAAGCAGCGCTACGGGAGGAAACTAGAGTCACAACTCCAACAGAGTGACTCTAGGAGCCTGTGGCGGGGACTAAGGACAATAACGGACTATAAAGCACCAACAACCGGTATGACGAACGCGGCCGTGACTCTGGCAGACGAGCTGAACACTTTCTATGCTCGCTTCGAGGCTGCAGCTAAGGTCTCCAACAATGCTAGTGTTGGCGGCGCTAACGGCTGCAGACAGGAAGATACTGCCAGCACCGGAAACGTGCTCGTCATCTCCGAGCATGAAGTAAGGAGAGCCTTCAAGAGAGTGAACACCAGGAAAGCAGCAGGACCAGACGGCATCCCAGGTCGTATCCTAAGAGACTGCGCATACCAGCTAGCTCCTGTGTTCACTGAGATATTCAACATCTCTTTATCTCAGTCGGTGATCCCCACATGCTTCAAAGAGTCCATCATTGTTCCTGTCCCGAAGAAACCCCACCCTGCTTCTCTCAATGACTATCGCCCTGTAGCCCTCACCTCAGTAGTGATGAAGTGCTTTGAACGCCTGGTCAGAGACTTCATCATTTCTTCACTACCAGACACACTGGACCCACTACAGTTCGCTTACCGTCCAAATCGTTCCACAGACGATGCCATCTCTCATCTCCTCCACACATCACTCACTCACTTGGACACTAGAAGGGGGAATTATGTTAAAATGCTCTTCATAGACTACAGCTCTGCATTTAACACCATAATTCCCTCCACACTCACCACCAAGCTGGAGCATCTGGGACTCAGCTCATCTATGTGTCAGTGGATCTCCAACTTCCTAACTGGCAGACCACAGGCAGTAAGGATGGGCGGACATGTCTCAGCCTCCACCACTCTCAGCACTGGAGCCCCCCAGGGGTGTGTTCTGAGCCCCCTGCTGTACTCTTTGTACACATATGACTGTGTGGCCACTACCAGCTCCACCACCATAATCAAGTTTGCTGACAACACCGTCGTGGTGGGCCTGATCTCTGATAACAACGAGACGGCCTACCTGAAGGAGATTAGGAATCTGGAGAACTGGTGCCAGAGGAACAACCTCCTTCTAAACGTCAGTAAGACAAAGGAGCTGATAGTGGACTTCAGCACTAAGCAGGAGAGGAACTACCAGACCCCCGTCATCAACGAGTGCCCAGTGGAGAGAGTGGACAGCTTCAAATACCTCGGAGTTCACATTACGCAGGACCTGTCATGGTCCTGTCACATCAACACTGTGGTGAAAAAGGCCCGACAGCGTCTCTACCACCTCAGACGCTTGAGAAACTTCCAACTGCCCTCCAAGGTGCTCAGGAACTTTTACTCGTGCACCATAGAGAGCATCCTGGCGGGAAACATCTTAACCTGGTTCGGGAACAGCACCATGCAGGACAGACGAGCTCTACAGAGGGTTGTGCGGTCAGCTGAGCGCACCATCCGCTCCGAGCTCCCTGACCTGCACTCAATCTACAGCAGGCGGTGCCGGACCAAGGCCAGGAAGATCGTGAAGGACCTCAGCCATCCCAACAACAGACTGTTCTCTCTGCTGAGGTCAGGAAAGCGATTCCGCTCCCTGAAGACCAACACAGAGAGACTGAGGAGGAGCTTCTTCCCGCAGGCGATACGGTCTCTCAATCACACCACCACACAGTACTGACCCACATATATGGTTCTTACACACACACTGGACTTTCTGGACATTGTTTTTGCACAACACTGGTCACTATATTCTTCATTTCCGGTTAATACTTGTACAGCTGCTGTTATTGTGTATATATTTATTTATATTTAGATTTCTTCATACATTCTTATATAGTTCTATATTGTGTATTTTGTTGTACAGTTATTTTATTTTCAACTTTAATTTATATATTTTATCTTATTCCTTCCCAGTTAAATTTACCCTTCATTCTAATTTGTGTTGTACAGTTATTTCATTTTTAACCTTAATTTATATTTTATTCCTTCTTAGTTAAATTTACCCTTTTTAATTTTTCATATTTATTTCCTATCTTATTCATAGCCTTTTCCTTTTTTGTTTTCTTTAGGTCACAAGCAGTTGTCCAAGCATTTCACTACATATCGTACTGTGTATGACTGTGTACGTGACAAATAAAATTTGAATTTGAATTTGAATTTGATTTGAAACAGAGTCAGTTAATTCCTCCCGAAACTCCTGGGAAGGTGCGGATGCTGCTGGGTCCATGTTTGGTCGGCTCGTACTGTCATGGCTGGGGCAGCAGTCGTGTTGTGGAATGAAAAGGACCCAAAATGCAGGCAGCTGACTGATGAAGAGTGTGATGTTTATTTACAAGGTGGGATAGTGGCAAGCAAGCAGTGAGGCATGACAAAACTGAAGAAAAATAAAACTGGGAGAACTAAATAACAAAACTGAGAGCATACAAAAGGGGTGCGCGGCAGAGAGACGCAGAGACAGGAACGAAACACCATGGAACACAGAAATGCAGACGAAGGCAGACGAGCCGACAACGAACACAGACCGACACCCACTAAATATACACACACAAGGTAATCGGGTAATCACACACAGGAGGGAAGAACAGCTGATCCTAATACACATGATGACTGGAGGACACAAGCTGAACACAATGACAACAGACAGAGACCTTCAGAATAAAACAGGAAATCTAGAACACGAACCGGACACAAGGGGGGAGGACACAGAATACCAAAATCAGAATAACTAGAACAGAGGAAAATAATCATAAAACACAAAACGCTGGGTCAACGACCCAGCACCATGACAATAGGACCTGCTCAAAGGAACACACAATGGTAAGTATAACCAAACTACATAAACAAATGAAAGATCCAAATCAATTAATGATGAAGTGACATTTAGCTTTAAGTACATTTACACAGATGAAATGAATATAACCAATGCTACCACAAACAGACCTGGGATAGTATGTAGAGCCAAGGTTACATGTGCTGTGTTTACATTAAAGCATTATGATAGACTGTAAGATAACAGAACACAAAATAACAATATATGCAAGTGATGAATGGCAAATGAATTCTGTCCTAGCCACTTTGTCACAGTCACTCATACTTACAGACATATCCTGCCCAAGGCAACAATATTTTAAGGTCCGTATCAGCTTAGAACGATAACATTACGGCATCACTTTCCACCATTTTTTCTTTCCCAAAGTAGTCAAACCCATATTACAAAGCAGCCACTAGAAGGAGCTCTAGGACAGTTTACAACCGTAATATTCAGTTTAAGTTATAAAAGGCAGAACAGGCACGTTTATTTCATTCCTTTCTTTGTTATTAATATTTGCATTTGAACTGCAAATAAAAGTCAAGACAATAAATTCTATGTTTTAATAAAGTCAATGAGTAATTCTGTTAATCAATGTAAAAGAACTGTTATTATAAGTTTATTACAACTAAGCAGCCTTGCGTGACTTCTTCGAAGTCCTGTCATTCTACTCATTATACTTGCCTCTTCCAGAACATCGTGCATATACTACATCACCAGCATACATGAACTGCCCCTACACATCAGGAATTCGGCAACCAAACATGCAACACCCATACATGTTAAGCACCTGAAGGTTCTTATCGAGGTCACATATTTTGATGTTGCCTAGCACCCACCTACTATTACTGGGCTAAATTTACCCATTTGGTTAAATGGTCAAATGACCAACCTGTTTGTGTATCAGGCTGTAAGCTTGTTTACTGCAACATGGGCGGCTAACTCACTGCTGCCCCTGCTGGACGTCACAGGAACTGCAGCTTCGTGTTTCAGCCGATTATTTATACTACAGCAGGATCATTTAAATTAAATAGTTATATTTAAAGTACTTTTAATCTTAAAATAAATTAAAACATCTATGTTTTAAGTGTTTCCAGTACGATAATAAGACTGTTTTTAATGTTTAAATGTGTTTAGGTCACTGATTTTAAATCTTTATGAATCGTGTTGTGGGTTCATCCATCCATCCATCCATCCATCCATTCACTTCCGTTTATGCTTTTCAGGGTTGCGGGGGGCGCTGGAGCCTATCCCAGCTGCCATAGGGCGAGAGGCGGGGTACCCCCTGGACAGGTCGCCAGTCTGTCGCAGGTGGTGTGAAGTGCAACTGCTATTGCATCATCTGTAGATCTGCGCGGACCTCTCTGTTAACCCACGGCTTCTGGTTAGGGTAAGTTTGTACAACAGCCTGCAGTACGACGTCATTGATGCATTTAAGAATACTCAGCATAATTGTTGGTGTTGTTGTTCGCGGCAGTCCGGAAGACTTCCCAGTCTGTGATGCTAAAGCAATGACGCATAAAGTCTGACAATAAACTTTTTACTGGGGAAAAAAGTTTCAATCAATCAATCAATCAATCAATCAATCAATCAAGGCTTTATTCAGCACATGCAGGTTGGCCTGCAGTGAAATGGGACCCCCCCCCCTGACCTTACACACACAACACAGACATCACATGGGGATACAGGTTGGAGATCGGTTGCAGTACAGAAATGTACACTACAATGGGAAAGTACAACAGCTCCCTGACCTGCACTCAATCTACAGCAGGCGGTGCTGGACCAAGGCCAGGAAGATCGTGAAGGACCTCAGCCATCCCAACAACAGACTGTTCTCTCTGCTGAGGTCAGGAAAGCGATTCCGCTCCCTGAAGACCAACACAGAGAGACTGAGGAGGAGCTTCTTCCCGCAGGCGATATGGTCTCTCAATCACACCACCACACAGTACTGACCCACACATATGGTTCTTACACACACACTGGACATTCTGGACTTGGTTTTCACTTCATCACTTAAATCACTTTAAGCATATTTGCACTGCACAAGACATAATGTGGATTGCACAACACTGGTCACTATATTCTTCATTTCCAGTTAATACTTGTACAGCTGCTGTTATTGTGTATATATTTATTTATATTTATATTTCTTCATACATTCTTATATAGTTCGATATTGTGTATTTTGTTGTACAGTTATTTTATTTTCAACTTTAATTTATATATTTTATCTTATTCTTTCCCAGTTAAATTTACCCTTCATTCTAATTTGTGTTGTACAGTTATTTCATTTTTAACCTTAATTTATATTTTATTCCTTCCTAGTTAAATTTACCCTTTTTAATTTTTCATATTTATTTCCTATCTTATTCATAGCCTTTTCCTTTTTTGTTTTCTTTAGGTCACGAGCAGTTGTCCAAGCATTTCACTACATATCGTACTGTGTATGACTGTGTACGTGACAAATAAAATTTGAATTTGAATTTGAATTTGAATTTGATTTGAATTTGATTTGAAAAAGAGACCTCTACCCATGCTGAGCTCCTGGGAGGACAGCATGAGAACAGGACGCAAAAAAACTCCTCTTCACAAAAAGCACATAAATGTCCACAGCACAACATTATAGAGCACGTGACCAGCAACAGGGTTGGGTAGGGGATGAGGAGTAATCCGAGGCAAACACAGCAGCCATCCTGCCCAGCGCAACCATTCCCGCGTGGGCCCAGACCCGCCATGTTCTCCAGGAGGGAACAAACATCGAAGGCGTTTGGAAAGGGAGGGGGGATGAGTGAGTGCCTATCAGTGTATGTGTGTCCAGAGTTCAGCTGAGACAGTGTCCTTCGCCCTGCCAGCCTAAGTAAACAGTCCTCCAGCCAACCCAGGTGGCCTTGCATGGGATGGGAAGAACAGTCTAAGCACAGTCGTTATCAGGGTGTTGTTGTTCAGCTCCAGACTTGAGCCCACAGCTGGCACTGAAGGGATAGCTGCATTATGATGGTGCTTTTTTCTTCTTTAGTGCGAACAACTCATGAGAATTTCAAGCTGTTTTTAACAGTCCGACACTGGTCTCTCACTGGTTTCAATCCCAGTGTCAGCCTTGTGGGGGTTTGAACAGCTGGTTCCGCTTTCTTAATTCTTCGATAAGCCAGGGCCAAGCCAGCTCCGATAAGCCAGAACCCTGTTACCATGGTTCAGAATAGGTAGATATCTTCAGCGTCTTCCATCGACAGTCCCGCCAGACACACGATTCTCCATTGCTGCCACCCGTCCATCGTGTATCTGGCAGGGAAAGTACCTCCAGGAAACTCAGGCTCTCCCGAGCCCAGACTTCTCGTTGAGAAAAGGGTGTCAATAGCATTCAGGGACCAGTTGATTGAATCCATAATTCTCTTTTAGGTTTTAGAGAACAGACTGTGGGCGAGTGTTCAGGGGAAAGTAACACAAAAAACACGAGACTAGATGAGGGCATAAGAGCTAAGCAGGGAAACTAAGGGAGAGGAGGAGAGGAGAAAAGTGCGACCACCTTCGCCGAGAGCCAAGAGAGAACACCTTGTGATTTTATGACATCATGTTATAAGACATTAAATTATTATCAACAACATTATCAGATTCTCTCCATATCATGTGTATTTATGGTTGTAAGTGGCTTACAGTCACATTTATTATTATTAAAGATAAATACGCTCAAGTTCATTCAGAATAAGTTGTTTTTGTATTTATTATATCTAGTATTAAGTCTTAATATCTAATGTGTGTTCAGTCATATCTTCGATGTCAGAATAAAAGTCTTCACTGAGCGTTTGATGATGTCAAATGATCTCAGGTCTCATGACCTGCTGTTGGACAAACTGAGCTTTGACTCTGAATGCTTCACACTTGTCACACTTTTAATTTCAGTTTGTGTCCCTGATGTTTGTCGTCTGCACTGTGGATGTCTGATTTCGTTTTTCAAAGTTTAGCCTGCAGATGTGTTACAGTGTGTGTGTGTGCGTGTGTGTGTGTGTGTGTGTGTGTGCGTGTGTGTGTGTGTGTCTGTGTCAAGAGGTGTCGTCATATGATCAGCTGAGGTTCTCAGTTCAGTTTCGCTCATCTCATCATTGAGCTGCAGACACACATCGGGTGAGTTTTTACTGTTTTTCACTGAATTTTAATCTCATTTATAAACTTTAAATTTAAACAAATTAGTTTTTAAATCTAATCTGAGCTTTGAATGAAGCCTCTGTCGCACACAACATATCACACAGCGCTCACTGAGTTGTCTTTATTTAACTTCATACTGCGGACAGGCTTTTATTCTGAAGGCACATAAACAGTAAATTATTTTTTTAGCCTGGCTGACTTTTATTTGGAAAGTCTTTTATTGTAAATATTTTTGCAGATTGAGGTTTAAATTTAGTGAGAGTTTAGTCTGTGGGTGTGGTGACAGACCAGCAGCTGACACTGAACCATGTTCATCTCATATGTTTCAAAGTAAAAGACACTTCAGCAGCTGGACATCCTCAAATCTGATCATTTATAATTGGAGCAAAAATCAAGCTTAATCTCTTTGAAATTGTGAGTTGTGTCAACAAAAAATACATTTTCTTTTATGGGTTTTTAAAAAAAATTTTAATTAAAAAACAAACCAAATACTTATGGAAAAAATAACAATACACATTCAAGAGAAAACTTTAAAGTAGTTATTCTAATTTTTGATTTTTACTTTATTTTGTTTATTATTTTACAGCAGGGGTGCCAGAAGCTTTATAGCTTCTAAAATGATCAGGTCCAAATGATCTGCCTACTTTAAAAAATGCTCAATACATAGTTATACATATATTTAATTAAACAATATATGTCATGTGATCTGCCCATGATACCTTTGTGAGCTGCGGGTGGATCGACAGACTCGGAGGTGTTTGTGGATTTATTATCATTGTTTTTCTAATAATTATATTTTTTCATATCAGTTTGATGATGTTGATGTTCTTTTGCCTCAAAGTATTTCTAAATTTATGTTTAAATATTAAAGACTTACTGTGGCTGGCCAGGCAAAATATTTTACTTCTGATATATTATAGCTTTTTCATAAATATATTGGGGGTTTTCCTGAAAAAATATGTTGCTTTAAAATATTTCCAGCTTCTTGCTTTAATAGGAATTTACTATTTATTTATTAAGATATCTTTTTCAAATTTCTCATTATATTGAATTATAAAACCTTCATTTTGTTTGTCTAAAATGTGTTATCACAAAATCTGGTTCTAAAGATTTGTTAAGTGAAAAGTTTTTTTAATCTGAAAACTTTTGTCTTTTTCATGCTTTTATTATCAAAGTATTATATATGCACTATATTTTTCTAAAATATTTTATTCATTACTTCAAGTATTTCTAGAATATCCTTACATTTTAACAAGTTATACAACTTAAAAAAAAGCAAACCTTGTTACTAAAAGCAGAGGACCAACAACGAAACCCTGAAGAACAACTGCCACCTCATATGACTGTTTGATTGATTGTTTTTTTGATTGATTGAGTGATTCCTTTAGTGTCATGGAGCATAAGCTGGATCTTTCCCGTCTAACGGATGAAGAGGCCAAACATGTTTGGGAAGTGATTCAACGAGATTTCAACCTCCGCAAGAAAGAAGAAGAGAGACTCAGGTACTCGTTCCCACACTCAGAGTTTTCATGTACAAATATCAGAAACATTACTAAAGTTTCAGGGTGTTTTTCAAACTAAAGCTGAAATATCAGCATTAATAATAGCACACAGAAAATTCTTGCTGCAGAAATACAACAAAATAAATAAAAAAATGCTTTGAAGCTTCTACACATTTTAATGGAAGTTTGAATATTGTTTGTATTCAGTGTTATTAAAAATTGGGCAAAAAACGGGCAAATCAAAAATCAATCAATGTACAAAGAATCAGAGAGTGAATTAAGTCCTTTTAAAAACTGATTAAGCATCAGATATGTTGTCAGGTTAGTGAAACAAAAGTAAACACAGTAAAAATAAACAAACTGAAATGATCTTCAGACATTCCCCCAGTGAATTTTGAGCTGTTTTTGGCATGCTTTCCTCTCAGAGTTGCTATTTTTAAGTCTTGGATCAGGGGACTCCAGGCCTCGAGGGCCAGTGTCCTGCAGGTTTTAGATCTCACCCTGGGTCAACACACCTAAATCAAATGATTAGTTCATTAACAGGCTTCTGGAGAACCCCAAGACATGTTGAGGAGGTCATTTAGCTATTTAAATCAGCTGTGTTGGATCAAGGACACATCTAAAACCTGCAGGACACTGGCCCTCAAGGCCTGGAGTCCACTACCTGTATCTTAGATAAACCCCAGACTTTCCCAGACTTTCTCTCTGTGACTCTGAAGCTAAACTTTGTGTGAGTCCTGGAGTTTGAACTGTTTTCGTTCATGTGAAGTTTGCAGGAATTCCAGCGTGAAAGACGTTGTTGTTGTTGCACTCGATCACGCCCCGGTCACACGGAGTTGCCTCACAAAGACGCTCTGTGTCTCCTCCAAACACTCCAACTCCCATCAGCCCCCGGGGGGAGGGAGCAGCCTCACAGGGACTCATGACTGGAGAGAAATCATCAGGAACATGTTGTCATCTTCATCCTTTAACAAGCATACAAAACAAACCGAGAAATCAATAAAAACTGATCAGAATTCAACATTTAAAACTATGAAAGAAGCCAAAATGAAATCTGTAAGAAGACTTTTTTTATACTGTGGACTGATAAACTGGACAGGTGAGGAGTTCAGACTCTTGGGAGGGATTTGGACTAGAGTTCAAAAGGAGCACACTGCCAGCTCCTACCAGGAGGAGCAGGCCTGATGTAGATCCGGGACAGCAGGAGAGATTAGATCCTTGGGCTGGCCTGGGAAGGCCTCTGTGTTACTCCAGATAAGCTAGTGGTTGGTGGTTGCAGAGAGGGAGGTCTCTCTCCATTCCTGTCCCTGTGACCCATTGCCAGATAAACAGATCTGACTTGCAGTTGTGGTCGTCACATACTCTGAAGGTTTTTGTGGCTCAGCCCCTCCATGGTTCTCAGTCTGAGGCTGGTGGGCCTCCATGTGGACATTACTAAAGGGATGGATCACAAGAAGCAGGGAGAACACACGATTCATTCAGAGCCAATTATTGAGGGGCTGTGGGTGAGTCACAGATTGGTCATTTATCTTCTTTATGACTGCTGTTCCCTCTCTTCTCTGTGAAAATGTAAAGAACCGAAGTCTCACGTTGTTTTTTTTATCAGTTTAATAATTAATACCTTCATCCAACAGTCCATGGTAGCTCCATCTCCAGAGGGAATCAGCTCCTTGGTTCTGGTTCGTCTTCCTTTGTTTTTTATTCTACCTGTCAGCGAGGTTCAAGGTTTCTATAAGATCACCTGGAGTGGAATTTGAGTTGTTGTTTGCACCTTGTGATCTGGACCTTTGGATATTTGGCATCAGCCGACCTTTCCTGTTTTTGTGGAGCATGCTGCTGAGGTTTGATCCTTTGGTGCTTTACTCTGATCACGAGCCTGATTGAATAAAGATAGGCACAAACCAAACATAGCCAAACATCTCAAACACAGATTTACCTACTCTTTGTCCTGGAAAGCAAATCCATCACCACACTGTTCTTGAGAAACGAAATGTCAATGCCTTTGTTTCTAGTGTTTGATCTTCCAGATCTTCATCATCAGGTCTTCCTTCAGATCCTCAAAATTCCTCAAGAAGTTCTCTGTTATGGTTTTAGTTGTTTGTGCATTCCTTGGATTGGTCAGAGTGTTCTAATTTTATGAAATCTATGTTCATTTGTTATATTTGTTAAGTTTCCAAACCTCAAGGTCTCTACTCCATGATAAACTCGGGGACTATCTTTTCATGTCTTTTGCAGTGAGCTGAAGAATAAGATTGAGAAGGAGGACTCAAAACGAGAACTGCTGGGCTCTCAGAGCAACTTGTCCGACTCGCTTTGTATCCGCTGCCTGCAGCCCTTCAAGTTCCTGGTGAACAGCAAACGCCAGTGTCTGGACTGTCGCATGTACACCTGCAAGTCCTGCAGCCGCTACAACAAGAAGGAGCACGGCTGGGTGTGCGACAACTGCCGCATGAACAGGTGAGCCTCCGGCAGCGGAGAGCACTGCGTCAGCGTAAGCTCAGAGTTATTTGGTGGTCATGGTAGTTTCTTTTATGGTAGATGTTTATTATATTCTCTATATTCTGCACTTGTGTTGTTCAGGGTGCTCAAGATCGGGACTCTGGGCTGGTACCATGACAACGTGAGAAACCGTTTCAAACGCTTTGGTAGTGCCAAAGTGATGAGGTCATTGTACAAGAGGCTGAACGGAGAAGGTGAGTTTGCCTTATGTTAAAGAATTCAGAGATAATGAGTCAACTGTGAGCTTTTTAGGGTTTTATTGAAGTTACACGCTAACAGACAACTTGTGTTGGTGCTTCAGGTGGGCGTGATGATGACACGCAGAGTATGCCGGATGTCCACAGTCGTGAGTTTCTTAAATGTTTTACTATTAATAGATTTTAATTGGAAATTTTCTTCCCATTTACCATGCTATTTATATGTTACTGTCAAATATTAGTTCATTCTCTCTTTTTAAGTCCACCCTCAAAACTCATCTGTTTAAAATTGCCTATTCTTAAATTTCTGTATGTTTTAACTTTTATCTTCTATTTTTACCATTGTGTATATTTCCAGTTTTTATCTGTTGTACAGTGTCCTTGGGTGCTTTGAAAGGCGCTATTTAAATAAAATGTATTATTATTATTATTATTATTAAATGTTCCTGGTAATTAGGGTTAGGGGTTAGTATGTAATGTAAATATGTAAGAAAAATTGTGTATGTTTCTTTTCCGTGTCCTGTGTACTGTTTGTTTGTATATTTGTCTTTTTGGCTGCTGTTACAACCAAATTTCCCCTTGTGGGACAATTAAAGGATTATTCTATTCTATTCTATTCTAATTATGGGCAAAGGTTCAAATTAATCATGTAAAGGTAACAGCTGCTGGTCCAAAGCTAAGACTCACCAAACGTCACCGGGACTTAGCCAATCAAAAGAACATACGCTCAAAGGCTTAGAGTAGAGAGTAGAGTACCAGAAAGTACAACGACTACCAGAAAATTAGAGGTCATCCAGGTCTTTAAGACATTCCTGCAGTTTAACAACCGTATTTTCCGCACTATAAGGGGCACTTAAAATCGTTTATTTTCTCAACAATCAACAGTGTGCCTTATAATCTGGTGCACCTTATATATGAATTCTGGTTGTGCTTACTGACCTCAAACCCATTTTATGTGGTACACAGCACTCAAAAATCTGTCAAAAGTGTTTTAGTGGCGATCATGGCTCAAGAGTTGGGAGTTCGCCTTGTAATCGGAAGGTTGCCAGTTGGAGCCCCGGCTCGGACAGTCTCGGTCGTTGTGTCCTTGGGGACACTACACCTGTTGCCTACTGGTGGTAGTCAGAGGGCCCGGTGGCGCCAGTGTCCGGCAGCCTCGCCGGGTGGATGACTGCTTGTGTAAAGCGCTTTGGGGTCCTTAGGGACTAGTAAAGCGCTATACAAATACAGGCCATTTTAGTATGACTTTGGTAAGCTACGAAGCCACACCGCTTGATGTATTACAGCTACAGTAGTCAGGAGCCTCACGGGGTAATCTGGGTCCAAAACTACAGTAATTGGTGTGTGTTATCTGGCTTATAGATAATGTTGTGTGTGATCTGCATAGCAGTGAAAATACATGTCTATTCACACGTACAGTGGGATGCAAAAGTTTAGGCAAACTTGTTAATAGTCATTATTTTCCTGTATAAATCGTTGGTTGTTACAATAAAAAAAATGTCTGTTAAACATATCATATAGGAGACACACACAGTGATATTTGAGAAGTGAGATTAAGTTTATTGGATTTACAGAAAGTGTGCAATAATCGTTTAAACAAAATCAGGCAGGTGCATAAATTTGGGCACTGTTGTCATTTTATTGATTCCAAAACCTGTAGAACTAATTATTGTAACTGAAATTGGCTCGGTAAGCTCAGTGACCCCTGACCTACATACACAGGTGAATCCAATAATGAGAAAGAGTATTTAAGGGGGTCAATTATAAGTTTCCCTCATCTTTCAATTTTCTCTGAAGAGTAGCAACATGGGGGTCTCAAAAGAACTCACAAATGACCGGAAGACAAAGATTGTTCACCATCATGGTTTAGGGGAAGGATACAGAAAGCTGCCTCAGAGATTTAAGCTGTCTGTCTCCACAGTTAGGAACATATTGAGACAATGGAAGACCACAGGCTCAGTTCAAATTAAGGCTCAAAGTGGCAGACCAAAAAAAATCTCGGATAGACAGAAGCAACGGTGAGAACAGTCAGAGTCGACCCACAGACCTGCACCAAAGACCTGCAACATCATCTTGCAGCAGATGGAGTCACTGTGCATCGTTCAACCATTCGGCACACTTTACACAAGGAGATGCTGTATGTGAGAGTGATGCAGAGGAAGCCTTTTCTCCGCCCAAAGCACAAACAGAGCCGCTTGAAGTTTGCTAAAGCACATTTGGACAAGCCAGCTTCATTCTGGAATAAGGTGCTGTGGACTGATGAAACTAAAACAGAGTTATTTGGGCATAACAAAGGCCGTTATGCATGGAGGAAAAAGAGCACAGCATTCCCAGAAAAACACCTGCTGCCTACAGTAACATATGGTGGTGGTTCCATCATGCTGTGGGGCTGTGTGGCCAGTGCAGGGACTGGGAATCTTGTCAAAGTTGAGGGACACATGGATTCCACTCACTATCAGCAGATTCTGAAGACCAATGTCCAGGAATCAGTGACAAAGCTGAAGCTGCGCCGGGGCTGGATCTTTCAACGAGACAACGAAACACTGCTCAAAATCCACTAAGGCATTCATGCAGAGGAACAAGTACAACGTTCTGGAACGGCCATCTCAGTCCAGACCTGAATATTATTGAAAATCTGTGGTGTGAGTTATAGAGAGCTGTCCATGCTCGGAAGCAATCAAACCTGAATGAACTAGAGAAAAGAGGAATGGTCCAAAATACCTTCAACCACAATCCAGACTCTGATTGTTGGACAACATCTTCCACCCCATGCATGAGACTCTGACAGCACTGAGCAGCTCCTTCACAGAAGTGGAAGGTGAAGGTGAATCCTTCACAGGTCTTTCCTCCCCACTGCTGTCAGACTCCACAACAAAGACTTCAACTGATTAAACACATCCACACATGTGCAATAGCAATAACACTAAGTACAATACTCTTTCTGGCATCGTTGTATTATACTCATATTGTATATAGCATTTGTATTCTATTTTATTCGATTGTATATAGTATTTTATTTTAATTTATTTTCTTCTATTCTATTGTGTACAGTATCTTATGAATATATTATTCCAGTGTTTTTTTCTTCTAATTTTTCTATGCAACTTTGCACTGTCCACTGCTGTAACAAAACAAATTTCCCACGCGTGGGACTAATAAAGGTTATCTTATCTTATGTTATTGGAACCTGCAGGAAGCGTTTAGAGGCTGTAATTTCTGCAAAAGGTGGATCTACTAAATATTGATTTCATTTCTTTTTTTGTGGTGCCCAAACTTATGCACCTGCCTGGTTTTGTTTAAACAATTATTGCACACTTTCTGTAAATCCAATAAACTTCATTTCACTTCTCAAATATCACTGTGTGTGTCTCCTATATGATATGTTTAACTGACATTTTTATTGTAACAACCAACGATTTATACAGGAAAATAATGACTATTAACAAGTTTGCCCAAACTTTTGCATCCCACTGTATACTGTGAATAGATTTGGTCCTAGTAAAGAACCTTGTGGAACTCCATAGTTAACCATGTGGTATACATACAAATGTGTACACATTAATAATGATTTGCTTTTTTATAAAGCACTGTTCAAAATTAGCTGTGGAATCAAATGGTTCAAAAGGAGCATCATCTAAAACTAAAACTGGACAGAATAATGACAAAACATGTTGCATTTTCAGACGCGTATAATGGCAATGAGGATGATCAAGGAGAATTCGAGGGTCAGCGCTACAAAGTGGTAATAAACATAAAAGTGATAAAGATGTGATTCTACATCTGTTTTATGAAATAATCCACATTCAGGCGTAACGTGATGTGTTTTCAGATGAGGAAGAACAAACGTCTGCTGTCTGTTCATCCTATGGACTTTGACAATGAGGATTATCTGCCTCACTCACGGCGTCCGTCTGTACAGGTAAGTCAAAGTTATGAAAAGCAAACATACAAAAGAGATCTAAAACCATGTGTGTAACTTTGGATTCACAGCAGCAGCAGGATGATCGGTACTATAGGAATGACGTGGACTACGACCATTACAGCCACAGAGGAAACCGCAGGAAGAGCCTGGACCGATATGCCATGAGACCTGGTCAGTATACCAGCATACCAGTCTTCCAGCAACATGATGCAGGTCCCAAAATACACAACCAATTTCACATGTCCAACAAAATAAACTGTTTAAACCACTGTGGTCTATATGGGGGTTACTGGGGCCCACAGAATCTGTCCACCATGATTTACCTTCCCACAGAAAACTTCTGGGAGTAACCCTATGGAAATGCGGGAATTAATGGAAATGCTGTTTGTCCTGTAGCTGTTTTCACTGGGGCTCCACCTGCTGTCTATTGGAGGAATCACAGCTTTTGTTTCACAGATTTATCACATCAAACAGATGCCTTCAAAACAAGCCTGTGAGACTGGATAACTAATTGCAAATTTTACTTATTATCAGGTTTAGAAAAAATTTCTACTTTGGATGTCCGACATGCTGCTTTTTATTTCCAACATGTACATTTACCTGAATGTTTTTACCTTCCTGTCCATCTTTGTAGATCTGCATCCACCTGGGTGTTTTTGTGTGTCCATGTTTACCTGTGTTTGTTATCAGATGACAACGGAGAGAATCGGATGGTCCGGACTCGCTCTCTGTCCAAGATTACCTCGTCGGTGGCTCGGCAGCAGTACATTGACACATCAGACGAGGAGGAGTACCAGAGGTACCCGCAGATGTACCAACAACCACCCCACCGCCGAAGGGGCAGTAGAACCTCCTCCCAGGAGAACCTGGGACAAGCCCCGCCGGTAAGGACAATCAACCAGTCACTTTAAGTTAAATTTTGGTGGCATAAACATTGGATTTTCTTCTCTTGATTCTTCGAAAACCTGTTTTAATTCTATGTTTTGCCTTTTTTTCTTCTTCATGGTATTTTGTACAAAAAGTTTCAGTCCGTATAATCTCAGCCATAAAGAACCAGGAGATATTGTTAACTGACATGGAGTCTTTTTGTCATACAAAATCATCTCCTTGGTGTTCATGTTGATTTTACATTGCAGATAAATGAACTGAGCAAACGAATGTTGGCCATCGAGAGTCTGCTGAGCCGCCTGGAGGAAAAGATTACACCTGGTGTAAATGAGGTGAGATGCGATGATGATGTGGGATAATGTGAGATCATTTCCTGAAACCAGTCGGTACAAACATTCTGTAACTTTGTTTTACAGCAGGCATCAAATCCATCAGCTCAGAATGAGGAGGAGAAACTGAGAAGGAAGCTTAGTGAGCTGGCGGGGAACCTGAGCGATAAGGGCCCGTCATCGGACGACGAAGCTGGGAAGAAGTCCTTTTCTGTGGGTAAAGGTTTGGCCGGACTGAAGGGTGGCCCAGCAATCGCTCTGAACTCCCGGAAGAACAAAGAACTGAGCTCATCCAGTGATGAGATGCCCACTGAGGCTCAAAAGGTAGGAAGACTGATTCAGTCCACTGTTTACAGAATTAATTGAATTCCAACCCATAAATCCAGAGAATGGGAACCTGAAGGTTTCTCAGACCACCAGTGGATCCGATGTTATAAAAAGCTTACTTTTGGATCAGTGCACAATCATTTAATGGCGAATTCATTTTTAACATTGTTTTCAAAGAACAAAATAAAGTCTAAAAGGTTTTTTAACTCTTTATTTTGTCCGATGTCTCATAAACATCCAGGTTCCCACGTGTGATACATTCAGTGCTTCTACAGCATGGCTTGGCTTCTCCCCAAAATTGCTGTTTTACTCCATCTATAACGGGTCTGAACACCATGTTTCTTGTTCATTCTCATGTTTTTGTCCTCATCCACTCCTGAAAATACTGAACGTTTCTCTAAACTTCTCATTGGTTTTCTTATTCCATCTGTGACAAAAAAATAATAATGAGAAATGAGGTGTGGTTCCTGTCCTAGTAAATCCACATCTACAGACTAGATGTCCAGTGACCTCCTGATGGAGGAGAACTCTTTCTGATGCATCACGGACTAGTCCTCACTAACCTGCTGCCTCCTGCATTGACTAACAGCCGTCTGTTAGGTTACTGTTACTGTGAAGCTCAGCAGCTACCTGCCTGGACCACATGACCCCTCACCTGTACAGGTGTTCACCTAAAAACTAAACCTCTGCTCAGTCATGTGACACCAAACAGAAGGAGAAATCTGTAAAAGCACTGAGTGTTGGGAAACCTCTTCGTCTGCCTCTGAATCATAGCTGGGGAATCAGCAGCATAGTTTTTAACACTGTAGTCAGGTCTGTCTGAAACACATGCCACCATTTTAGGAACAAAAGGTGTGCACCACATTTAAAAGTAGAAAGTTTTTTTTATGTGCAGAGTCCTTTTTAATCGCAACATGACCTCCCAGAGACACAAGTCAGACACAAGAAATGCTGTGGTGCTGTGGGGCATCCAGCCCGGTAGCTGCTGCAGGATGGGATGTTGTTTTCCAGCTGCTAACATCTGTCCCTCTACATGGCTTTCAGAGATCGACTGCCGCCGCCCTCTGTGACCTCACCACTGAGGTCCTGAGAACCATTAATGCCACAGAAAACGCTATGGTCGAGTACGGCCTCTCAGAGCCGATCGACAGGTCCCACTTAGTAGGCACTGACGTAAAGCAGGCCGATGATGCGTTCAGGGAACTTGAGGAAAATGTAAGCCTCCAACATGAACTGCACACCTCATTGTCCCTGAAACCCAACCCTCTACCTCGTCCGAAGCATGACGGAAATGTCTGGACTGGCTTTAACCTTCCCGGCTGTTGTGTGTCCGTCCATCAGCGACAGGGCTGGTGTCGGTCAAACACACTGGGTCCAGTCTCAGTCCAGTTTGAGTCCAGTTACAGCAGTTCTAGATTTAGGAAAAGGTTACGTGATCATTTGAAACATGCCCCAGAACAGTTGGTAAAACCAGGTCGATGCTCATTATTGTTCAATAGCCTTAAAGCTATCAGTAAAAATGACCCGTTAGGAGAATGTGTACAATATAAGGGATTTGTTCTAGTTTCATCATCAGGTCATAATGTCATGACTGAACTCTACATCCTCTGATGAGACCAGGTCTTCTCCTGTTACCTGTTCAGTGATTGAGTCAGTCAGAGAACCAGTGTGTTTCACTGATGCTCAGGCCTGTCTTCATCATCATCACCATCATTCTCAGTGGTCTGGAGGCGTGTCAGCTGACCCAGGGGTCTGTCCTGTTACCTGTTTAGGTGTACATCACGGCCGGTCAGTCCTACGAGCTGGAGTCGAAGCTGCGGCGGCTCGAGCAGAGTGCCAAGAATCAGTTTGGAGGGGCGACGGACTCGGAACTGTCTGAGCTTGAGGACGTGGTGGCACTGACCGCCGCCAGAGTCCAGAGTGCTGAGAGCGAGGTGGGTCAATGGCTCTGGATGGACATGGTCATGTTTACGCGGTGTCTAGGAACAAAATGGCTGATGCTGGAATAAACACAAATTTCTTACTTACAGGAAGCTTTTCAAGTCTTCCTGTTTTTAATAAGCAAACTCAACAGTTTCCCTTCATGTTTGTTCCATCTGCAGGTCTCTGATATTGAGAGTAAAATCGCTGCTCTGAGCGCCGCCGGATCCAAGAAGAAGGTCAGTGTGTGAGGAAATGATGTCAAGGTTACATTAACGTGTGCTCACTCACAGGAACAAATAAAAAAGTTATCGGGCTTCAGCTGTTAGACGGTCATCACTTTTCTAGTGTAACCTTTTTGAAGGGAAACTCAGAGCATAGACTGGACTGAGTTACTGAAGAGAAATAATGGCACTGGATATCGGTACCCATCCCTAATTTTAACATGGGAGTATATGAGGACTGAGTCACTGCTGGAGCCTCTAGTGGACACCAGAGGAACTGCAGGTTTTGGTTTTCAGAGGTAGACGGTTGACTGGATGCCATGTTAGCTGCATGGAAACAGTTTCTTTCTAACATCACTCAGGACTAAGTTAAAAACTTCCATGTTTCTTTGCAGGTTTCAGGAACTCAGAGAAAAAAGTCGACTCAGGATTTTCAGAGTAAGAAACACACTCACGTTGCTTTCTGCACGTTTAAAGTGAAGAAGCTGAAACATGTTACAGTCACGTTCCAGGCCATGACATTACAAAGTTGTGATGCGTGTTCATTAACAGCGAAGAACCGTGTTAATGAGCATTTCTTGTTTCAGAAGCTAATGGCACTCAGTGGAAATCCAGCAACATGTTCTGAAGCAGAAACAGACCTTCAGCAGCTGCTGCTTGCTCCTCTTCGTCATGAAGCCTTCATCATAGAGCAACTCAAAGAGCAACTTTTATCTGTAACTGCTGCTGCTTATGTGTTAGAAACATAACCCATGATTACAGCTGGTAGATTTAGACAAAATATGAGAAAACGTGAAAAAGTACGTACCAAACTAAATGAGTATTCAAATGTACAGTCATTACAATATTTTTTGAAGCTCAGAGGCAGCTGGAGAGAATTACATGGGAATGAAGTAACATGAAAATGTTTAAAAATGTATAAATCCAAAATATTTCGTTTTAACACTGACAAAGTTTCGGCTTGTCTCAGCAACGCAAAGCCCCCAGCATCCGACATCAGCATGGAGGAGAGGAAGGCACTCACATCACTTAGTGATGACAACAAAATCATCATCCTTCCGGCAGACAAGGGCAGGTGCACAGTATTGCTAAACCAGAAAGACTGTCATGAGAAAATTTTGTTACTACTCAGTGACAAAAATACTTATGAGCCCCTGAAACGAGGCCCATGAAGTGGACTGTCTGTCTGAAGCAGTTAGAACAAGACAATGCTATGGACTTGATCTCATACCACAGGCTGTACCCAGGGTAATCAACACCAAGTCTGTATGGTTTACCGAAGATACATGAACAGGATGCACCTTTAAGACCGATTGTCTGTATGATCAACTCGGTCACCTATAACAACCCAAAGTTTCTGACTTCGATCCTCAACCCGCTGGTAGGCAGCTCTGAACACCACATCCAGAACACCTTGGAGTTTGTTGAGAAGGTGAGAGATGTCATTATGGAGGCAGATGAAACCATGGTCTCGTACGATGTTACATCTCTTTTCACTTGCATCCCAGTCACGGAAGCGTTGGCGGTAGTAAGAGATTACAGGATGACACCAACCTTAGCAACAGGACCACTCTCAGCATCAGGGATCATATTTTCCACATATTTCACATACAAGGGTCAGTGTGCCATGGGTTCCCCAGTTTCACCCGCTGTGGCCAATTTGTACATGGAAGAAGTGGAAAAGAGGGCTTTGCTATCCTACCCTGGAACACCACCAAGTCATTGGTTCAGGCATGTGGATGACACCTGGGTGAAAATCAAATTTCAGGACGTACCACAATTCATGTATCACATTAACTCGGTGGACCGACACATCAAATTCACCAGGGAGGATATGAAAAGTGGCAGGTTAGCCTTCTTAGACTGTGACATTTCCATCAGTAATGGGGGACATCTAAAAGCTAAAGTGTACCGGAAACCTACGCGTAGGGATCAGTATGGCGCGATATGGCAGCCTCGCTTCTGTCAGTCTGCCCCAGGGCAGCTGTAGCTACAACTGTAGCTGCCTCCACCAGTGTGTGAATGTGAGAGTGAATGAATAGTGGCATTGTAAAGCGCTTTGGGTGCCTTGAAAAGCGCTATATAAATCCAATCCATTATCTAAGGTTTGACTCTCATCATCCACTGGAGCACAAACTGGGTGTCATCAGGACGCTACAACACAGAGCGAACACCATCCCCACAGACACAGCAGTCAGGGAAGCAGAAGAACATCACATCAAGAAGGCGCTGAGTAGATGTGGTTATCCTAGCTGGACATTTGTCAAAGCTGGGACGGCACCGAAAGAAAGCTCCAGCCAATCCAGGAGAGAAGGGCAATCAGTGCCTAAGCAAAAACCTGTAGTGATCCCGTACGTGTCAGGAGTATCAGAACAACTGAGACACTTTTTTTCTAAACACCGGGTCTCTGTGGCTTTTAAACCCCAAAACATGCTGCACCAAAAATTGGTCCACCCCAACGATCGGTCCCCCAACTCAAACAGAGTAACATAGTGTACGCTGTTAAGTGCCAGGAGGATTGCCAGGACTTATACATCGTGGAAACCAGACACCCTCTGGCGAAGCGGATGGCACAACACTGAAGAGCCACCTCGTCAGGGCAAGACTCTGCAGTCTAGTCACACCTACAGGCCAGTGGACACTCTTTCAATGATGAGGATGTACAGATCCTGGACAGGGAGGAACGCTGGTTTGAGGGCGGAGTCAAGGAGGCCATTTACGTGAAAAGGGAAAGACCATCTCTGAATTGAGGAGGGGCCTAAGGGTCACCATCTTACAATGCTGTGATTGCAGCCATTCCCCAATTCTCTGTGAATGGTACTAATGGCCATTGATCAGTGGGCTTTGATCAATGCTCATGAGTATTTGCATATTAATGATCAAGGAACTGACTTCCCAGCCCATTGTTCCTTCAGTGGGCTGGTTTCAGTCATTATGCAAATGTCCTGTTTATAAGATTGAAACCTGCAGTCAGCTGAGACTGAAGAAGTCACTTGGATGAAACATTTCTCCCACTGAAAAAGTCCAGATGAACAGAATCAACTTTTGGTGACTGACAGAAGACAGATATAAAAACTTTATTTCAAAATAAAATCTATTAACTTTAAAACCATTTCTAAACTTAATCTCCTCTGACGCAATTTGATTGGCTCAGACAGACAATTCACTTTTTACTTTTATGTTTAATTCTGGCACCACTGAGCTTCTATAGACTTTGGTCAGCTGTTTATTAAACTTGTGTTTGTATCACTGCTGATACGATCAATAAATTTTAAAATCAAACCCTGTTCTTATTTGATCCATGTATTGATTTTATGGATGAATGGTACTGATCATCAGAACTGATCACATTTAGAGTTTAACATATTTAGTTTCTTTGATTATTGATAACATTGATCTGCATTTGCCTTTATGATCCATAAAACATCAAATCAATTCTGCATTTTTAACTTATTTCATATATTCATGAGAAAATTACAGGATTCTTTACCATCAGTGTGTTCAGCCTTGAGATTACTGAAGCAGTCCATCCTCTGACCAGCAGGGGGCGATAATTCCTGCAAAGGAGGGTGGATTCTACATAAAGGAGAAGTGGACTATCTAATCCATAGAGGGCACTTTGTAGCTCCTTTTATACGAGCTCACAGTGTGTCCAAGTACTTAGAGTGTCTAGTTACTGGCTAATGACATCAGGCAAACCCATGAAACACTCCAAATTCACTCAGCTCCAATAAAAGTGTTAAATGTACACACGTCATGAAAAAGAGCATTTACGAGCTAAGTTAGAGGCTAGCAGAAAGTTAGCTAGCTAGCTTGTAAAGATGAAGATGAACCATGTTGTGACTGAAGGACTTCTACAAACATGAAACATACAGATGTGTACAGACTGGTAGAGCTTTGGACGTAAACACAGGTGAAAAACTAACCAGCATGTGAACTTTTTTTATTTACGAACTTTACTGTTTGTTCAGCTCATGTTTGATTTCTTCACACAACAAACTGTGTGTGTTTTTATTTCCAGTCTCACAGTCTGGCAGAGGCAGAGTGTATGCATTGATGAAAGGACCTAAAATGCAGACACAAAGAACATGGAAGAAAACTTGAATATTAACAAAAAGCAGGCTGTTTAATATAAAAAAGGTGGAAAAACAAAAATCAGATACACACAGGGGAGAAACTAAATGCTAAACACGCAACGAAAAAACAAAACTTAGAATGTCGTAAAAACCTGAACACAGAAAAAAACCCGTAGACACGGAAACATGAGGAGAAACAACAGACGACATGACAATGAATGAGCAGAAACACACAGACTAAATACACACAGGGGTGATTAGGGGAAGTGGAAACACATGGGGAAACAGCTGACACAAAATAAAGCATAACTCAAAACGCTGGGTCGAAAGACCCAGGATCGTGACATCCAGTTTCGTGCCAAAAACTGTTGCCCCATTTATGAGAGCGCGCAAAGGAGGAGGAGCCACTTGCCCAGCTCCGTTTCTGTATGCTACTTGTCACTGATCTGCAGCCGTTGCAATAAAGCACTTTAATGGTAATTTAGTGACATTGTAATGTGCCGTGCGGAAGACTATTTACCCTAAACTGTGCACTGCAAAAACCTGCCGGGAACAGTTTGAAGAGGAGGTTGAATGGAGACATAAGGATGGGTTCCAGAGTTTGACAGACATAATAATCATTTGTTATTGTCACACTATATAAGCTTTATGGCCCGATGAGGGTCATCCTTTGTGTGAAGACAGATGTTTGATTTAACACAGAGGTCCACCGCTGTAACTTGTAATTTCAGCTGCTGAAGCAAATTAAATCTTTTTAAATTAAAGATATTTCTCCTGAATTCTTTCTGAAAAATCTGAACATGTCAGTAGATGAGTTAGTGAAAAGATAACTCATTTTCTTGCAACTAAAATCAATTCTGAAGTAGGATTTGTCCAACTCAGACAACTCAACTCAACTCAAACCATGGCAGTTTGTCCTGAAACAACTGTAATCTCCACTCTTATTCTGAAAATGATCAATAATATTTGTTTTCTTAATGGTAGCACTGGTTTTAGCTCACTGAGATGAGCAGAGCGGGTGGTGAGGGTTCGACTGTAAATATAAAGACCCGAAGCACAGCGAGTCTCCGACCATGTGTTTAGTCTGAGTTACAGCTCTGTAAATGTATTCCTATCGCTGCTCAGATACTGTGTCCACACTGACATTTGATTATTAAATGTCAGCTCCCTCCAAAATAAGAGCTTTCAAAAACAGTCACATCAACTGATTTTATTTTGAAAGTCAGAGTTTGTTGAAGCTGATGAAACCAGATTTAAAAACACTTCATGTCATCTGTGTTCATTCAACCGACATCATGCAGTTCATCTTCTCACCAGCAGAGGGCCACAAATCACCATCCATGAAAAGTTCAAGGACATGTAAGTGACATCAGAGCTGTACATATTGATCTGATCAATATGGAAGTTCATGTTTCTTTGATTGGATCAGTTTTTAAAAGCAGCTGTTTTTATAGAATGACGGAAACATGAGATATTCTGAATGCCTTTAATATTTGATACACTGAGCACTACTGGATGTCCACTTATTCACCCATGATGGAAAAATCCCATTAAGAAAGAGAAACCAGACATTTGGATTCATTTTAATGAGCTCAGGCTTGTTGGAAATGCAGAGCAGCTGTGCCTGACTGAACAAGGACCATCATGACAACAGTCCAAATTCCAGGACTGATCATTGTCTCCACACAAACAGTCTTCACTGTCTCCTTTCTTCTGTAATTCACTGATATATAAACGTCTTCTCTCCACTCGACCTCCCAGTAACAGCGACCAGTCAGACCATTTCTACACAGCAGCTGAAGAAAAACTTCAAATCTGATCAGGATATGACTGAATCTCCTCCACACTTGTCACATTCCTGTTGTTGTCAGACAGTTGGAGGTTTGTGTTCACTGTGTTTGTGTCGATTGTGAGTTGACAGGAATCTGATGGAGAGAACAAACACAATCCAGCTGCAGTTTTTGATCCATCATCTGTTCATTGATTGACACTTTGATGATGACTCCTGATATCAGAGATGTGACAGTTTGAAGATGGTTGAATGTGTGCTGCTTTGTTTTCATGAATCACATTAAAAACACACTTACACTTCCTCACAAGACCATAGGTCAAATATTATCTTCAAGTATATTAATGGAAGTTTGTGCCACTTGCTGTATGAACACATGTTGATCAATACTGTTTGAAAATGTAGTAATTAGGATCAGTAAGTAACCTTAAGTAACCTCATCGTGGACTACAGGAGGAATGCTGACCCACATCCACCCATCCACATTAAGGGGACGGCTGTGGAGCGTGTGAGCAGCTTCAAGTTCCTGGGAGTCCACATCTCCGAGGATCTCACCTGGACGACCAACTGCTCCAAGCTGGTCAAGAAGGCTCACCAGCGCCTCTTCTTCTTGAGGACTCTGAGGAAGAACCACCTGTCCTCAGACATCCTGGTGAACTTCTATCGTTGCACCATCGAGAGCATCCTGACCAACTGTATAACAGTCTGGTACGGGAACTGCTCTGCCTCGGACCGGAAGGCGTTGCAGAGGGTTGTGAAAACTGCCCAGCGCATCGCCGGAGCACCACTTCCTGCCATGAAAGACATCTACAGGAAGCGGTATCTGAAAAGACCCCAGTCACCTATCACATGGACTCTTCACCCTCCTGCCCTCTGGGAGGCGCTACAGGAGCCTCCGGACTAAGACCACCAGGTACCGGAACAGCTTCTTCCCCACAGCTGTCAGACTCCTGAACTCTGCCTCCTGACATCTGACCCACGTTAAACTCATGGACTGAACATACACACACCCACAATGGACAACTGTACCCTCAAACACACAATAATAACATGGACTGAACCACCACTCACAACCACCAGCACTTTATATAGCCTCTGTAGGAATTATATCTCACTTATCTTAACTGCACTACTGTATAGCTCTGTGTAAATAATCATTCTGTACATACGATAATTTTTAATCCTACAACTGTTTACAACTTGCATAGTTCCCATTTCTGTATAGCTGTATATCTCAGATTCTGTAAAGTTATTTATTTCATATTCTGTATAGTTTTTCATATTTATATCCTGTTCATAGCCTGTACATAGCTTGTACTCACTACAGCCTGTACATACTTATAGTTATAGAATATTCACAACATACTTCATACCGTGTACATTATAACATACCATAATAGACCCATTTCTGTAATATACTCACATATCTATATTATTGCTAATATATATTGTAATATATCTATATCACTAAAGCACTTCTGGATGGATGCAAACTGCATTTCGTTGCCCTGTACCTGTGCATGTGCAATGACAATAAAGTTGAATTCTAATTCTATTCTATTCTTTAATTGTGTTATGGCCAACGGTGACTAGTCCAGATATTGGGTTAAACCCTTCTTCGGTGTTCATCTGCAATCATCTGTACCGCCCCACGTTGTGTCCAGCCCTTCCATTGCCTATACGTTAAACAAACCTGGCCCCACTAGGCATGCACCTGGGGTTCTGTTTTCCCACCTCAGCTGCCAGAAGCTGAGAAAAACCCTTTCTTAGCATATATAGCAGTTTACTTTTGGCATGCACGCCCGAAATAATTGTCAAATTGTTGAATTGTTAACTGCCGTTTTGCAAACTGACAAAGGGACCCAGTTCAATGATGGATGTAAGACTGGTTCTCGGGAAGTTATGTGGTAGGGCCAGAAAGTTATGTATCATAAGTGGAAGATGAAAAGAAAGAACAAAGGATTAAAGGGTACCCAACAGCAGAAGGAGGGGTCACTGATCGTATATAAGCGTTGGGTCGATTTGACCCGGACTGCTGCTTTTTCCTGTCTGTCTTTTTGTGTGTCTTTTCTGTTTGTGCTTTAAGGCTCTACACGGTTGCTTCGCTTTCGTTTGCTTTAAATATACTGGTAAATGTACTGGTTTCTGCTGTTCATATGACACTGTTTAATAATCTCTATTCTAAGAAATCTACTCTTTTCCAGAGGATCTTTTTGAGTGATTTGATTTTAATTGGATCTGACAAGCTGGACCTTCACAGCATTGGTGGGACAAGGCTATCATACTGGCTTTAAAGTTTGTGACCCAACAGCACTGCAAAAAGGAAACACCTTTGAAAATGGAAAAGAAGAAAGGTTTTTGTCCTGATTTAGAACAGAAACCACAGATCTTTAAAAAGACCTCGATACATTCTGAATAGGTAACCAGTCCATCCCCGGACACCGGACAGAGAAACAAATACTTTCACAATCTTCAAATCGCAATTAACTTGGAAACCACCTCAGACACTGTGCAAACTTCAAGATAGACTCAGAAGTCACAACCCTAGACTTGTTGCATTTATGCTCAGTTACCTGCATAGTTACATACTTTAAAATGCCCTCAGTTACACTTTGTTCTTGATGCTAATATTAGGATTGCATAATGCATTGTACAACTGTGTTGTGAGCTACAGGTAATGGTCAAAACACTAACTGAGAGGTTTTTTTTCCACTTTTCTATTCAAACAATGATTATTAAAACAGCTTTTGTTTCCCAAAAATGCTTCTTTGAAACACTTTTCCACAATGCCAACAACTCTATTCTTTGTTTAACTCGATTAGTGTCACAGTGGAATATAACAAAAGTCTGGTGGAGGCCTGAATAGACAATACAGAGATGCCTTTACATTTGTGCTCACTAACACTTGTCATATAATGCGTGACACTGTCTGTAGGCATTTGGTTTGTCATCCATGTCTTTCAGTTAGAAGGCTTTGCTGAAGACAGATGTGGTTCTGAACAGACTATCTAAGAAAAAACTTTACTGTCATGTTTTAACATATTTCACAAAGGAATATATGCATAAATAAATAAAGTGGTGGGAGATGGAGAAGTTTTCAAGTACAGAGTGGTTGCTTATTTTAAGGCACTAAGGCTTGTCAGAGTGAGACAAACAAAGAGAGCTTCACACAAAGCATGCTGTGCTTCTCCAAATGCAATGCTTTCAAATTGTGTTTAAGTGTGTTTATCTTTATAGAAACCAGTTTGATATAGTGTCTGGTCGTTTCACAAACCTTTAAAGGCATTTTTGGTTTTAGTGTTGAGGTTTAATTTGGGTTAAGGCTGGTGTTAAGCACTGAGTGCAGCTGTTGTCAATCAGTGTCCCCCCAAAAGATCCCCATACAAACAAACAAACAAACAAACAAACAAACAAACAAACAAACAAACAAACAAACAAACAAACAAACAAACAAACAAACAAACAAACAAACAAACATTTGGTGTCTTAAATAGACAGAGAAAAGTAAGAAGTAAAAGTAAGACAATGTATGTCAATGTGTATGAGCAGGGCTGCTGATGACAGATGCCACACACTGCTTGAGACTTCAGACTGCTTGAGTGACACTCACAGATGCCTCAGTATTCTGCTCTGATGGAATAAGGAGAGTGCTGCTGACAGCACTGGGACTGCCTGCAGTATATTGCCACAGTGTCTTCAACAAAGCACAGTGTTGCACAGGCATTTGACGTATTTTAAATGTAAGCGATGATGTGTATTTCTTTCCAATGACTTTCTGACAACAATGAAGAATTTTAATTAATTAATTAATTTACACGTAGACATTGAGGGCTAGCAGGAGGGGCTATGCGCTTACCTGCTGCTCTCTGGCAGGTAGCTCCATGCCCTCCTGGGTTTTAAATGCACCTTAGAACATACATGCATCAACACTACATATGAGCGGGTGGAGGGAAGTTTGGAGTCTTCTCTCACCCCTGTTCTCTGCAGCCTGCTGGAGCGGGGGGGGGGGGGGGGGGGGGGGGGGGGCTAGGAGGAGGAGTTGGCCGTCCGACTGGGGTCTGGAGTGTGGGGCCTCCCTGCTGCTGCGGAGTCGGGGCGGTCTGCCTCCCCCCACCGCAGGGAAAAGGGTAACACCACCTGGGTCTGGGTGCAGTTCCCCCCTCCAGGGGCAAAGGTACCTAGACCCGGTTCTTAGAGTACGCTTGGGGAGTGTGATTGTGTGTACAGCGTCTCTTTATGTCTGTCTCCACGTTGGTTGAGTGTGGAGTAAGTGCATATGAGAGCATGAGGGTGGGAATGGATGTTTGTATCTGTGTGTTCCTGTATGTCTGTGTCTATATGTCAGGTTGGGTATCAGACGCCACCTCTCTGGGGACATCTCGGGCCCTCTAAGGTATGGAGGCCTATCTCCCCCCACCACTTCCCCTGCCAGTGGCAGACTCCCTCAGACATCGGTGCGTTGGTGGTTCTTTGTGTCTGGGGATGGGCGTCCAGGTACAAACTGGCTCACTCCTTGGTGGCTGCTTGTCGGGGCCTGGAGCCTGGGGCTCGCTCGGGCCACTTCGGAGGTGGGGTGCTGTTAAGAAATATACTCTAAACACTTCTTCAGTAAAGACTCAGAGAAGAGAAACACACAGAACTTCTTGCTAGCAAGGGCAGCCTCCAGACTGAGAGACTCGCGCTGAGAAACTGCCCCAGTCTTTATTTATACTTCAGTGGGTGCGTGTGTGTGTATGTGTGTGTATGTGTTCCTGCTGATCAAAGGGTCATATAACATGAAAGCACAAAAGGTACATCCTTGGTCAGGAAGAGGGTAGTCTCCCCCTCACCCTAGATGGTTCGCCCTAGATAACACAGTGAAGAAGTCCAGTAGTTCATCTAAACAAAAGGCACTTAGACTAAAACTGACATAACTACGTTAATCCTACCGTAAAACAATAAGACAAGGTACAGCCTCTCTCATGCTCCTACACTGAAAAAAATGCAATAGGCTGGTTGTTGAATTTGCATATAAGGATTTCATATATCCAGCTTGAGTAATTTCAATTTCTCATCTCAACATAATTTAGTCTTTTCATTTTCACATATTCTTTAAGGATGTTGAGTGTATTAGACTAAATCATGTTGGAAAGAAACAAAGCAGTGATATTTTCTCCTGAAGCTCCACCCCCTGGAAATGTTCAGGAGGAAAAATTGCCTGCACCGTCCGCCATTTTGTCTCTCGCTTTGGAAACTGGAAACCGTCTGGAGTTCTTTTATTGAAGGTAAATAAGAATTTAAAGCTAAAACACCAGTGAGAAAGAGTGTAGACCCTTTAGTTATGTGGACTTTTACTGGTGTAATGTTATTTTTCTGGTATGTGGGTTGTTTATCAAAAACCATGAAAGGCCAACGTAAGGCTCCAGTTAGCTAATGGTAACCGAAATTATGTGATAAATGTGTGATAAATGTGATTAATAAATTAGTAATAATCAAATATAATGGGAAATAAGATTTATATATTTTTTCAGTCTAAATTTACTGAGTATTACAAAGTTGCATCAGTGTCTGTACTAAGTGGTGGTAACTGCAGTGGCTTAACCATTAACCCTTTACAGCCGATCGGAGCGGGCACGCTCTGTTTTGCGTAACTATTTTTAAATCCCAGTAGCACTGCAACCACGTAAGCTAGCGCAAAAAATTTTTTTGCATATGAAACCGGAGGAGTTGTACTTACAACTTATGCCATCAGCTTGTCCTCGGTCACGGTTTCCTTCCACATAAAGCTTTGCAAAAACTGCATAAAAAGCGCTTGCAGCAACAAAAACATAATATTCCAGAAACAGGCTTTACCGATCCAATCAGCTGGTCATAACACTTCCTACGTTGGAATAGACGTCAGCGCGAACTTTTGCATTTCTGCCATTACCTGCCCGAAACCGGAAGTGACGTCATTTTCGTGGAAATGTAGTCTTTTTTACTATCAGGGCCTCATGGCCTATACTCGTCTTTTTAAAAGTTATCTTTGACTTTATGACTTTCTGTGTCGTTTCTGGGATGCTTAGGACTCATATTGCACTGCTGGAAATAGTTTATTTTGATGCATATGCTGCTTTTTTGCAAATTTGCAGTATAATATTTATTTTCGTTTTTCCTGCAGTGTATAAAAATTGGTGCATTTCAAAAATAAAACTATGAAGACACTCAAAATAAATTTCCTGTGGTGGGAAACTATTTTGTGCAACTTTTTTGTATTTACAGTTTTGAGGGATACGCCTCTTAAATTTCTCTAACTACAAATATATGTTAAAAAAGCAAAAACGATTTTCAATTTTTTTGTAGTTTATTGCACTTTTTTGCAATTTATGTAATTACTATGCACTTAATGAATACATATTATTAAAATCTGGGCTATAATGGTTGTATTGATGTATAGCAACTTGAAATGCTAGCAAAAATGGCTCCACAGCATGTAAAAATATAATATAAGCTCTGGCGGACTTGGTTCTATGTTAGGTCTTAAAGGGTTAAACAAGCTAATAGGGCAGGGATACGACTGTCTTCTGCCACAAAATAAAGTAAATTCGTGCTCATGTAAGGTCATATTTATGGGATGTTTGCTTTTCTGTAGCTTTAGTTCAATTTATTCTTCTAAAATCTGTTTTTATTATTATTAATATGGCTGCTCTGTTGATAGTGTGTCAGCGGTGACATTACCAGCACATAGCCACAGCCGCTATAAACATGCTGATAGGATGATGTTGCTTCTGCAGCCAGCAGCGAGAACACTCAATACAGATTTAAGATTCAGTGTAACAGTTATCTAAATGTTGCGTGTCCTGTTTGTAAGCCCAGAAAATAAAATTAAATAAAATGACAACCTCTAGCTTCAAGCTAATGTAAGCTTCATGCTATTGTGAGGTTGTTAAATTTGCAAATATGCGCTTCACATATTCTACATGAATCATTTATATTTTTGATCTAAACATAATTCAGTCTCACGCTTTTCACTTGTTTTTAAAAGACTGTTCAGTCTTTTAAAATAAGTCAATTAAAATAATCGAAAATAGTTATGTTTTCTGTTGAAACCCCGCCCCTATAGGGTGTGTTCTGCGAGGGAAGATTGACCGTGGTGTCCGCCATTTCTTCTCTTCGTGGGAGGCGTACGTTTGGCGCAGAGCTCTACTTTGTCGAGGTAAATTAAACTTAAAACTAAATTTTCGAGAGGAAATGAAGATAAAATCTATCAGATGTGTGAATTTTTACCGAGGTAGTTTTTCGTATATACTTCTGTTGAGCAACATAATGGAAAATAAGAATTATTCCTCAAATTAAATGACAATAATGCTAGCTTAAGCTGCAGGGCAGTATTATGCGTGTTAACATCTTTTCCAACAAACTTGTGTGCATTTAGTTAACTGGTGTTAGTAAAAATGTTTTACAAAAAAAAAGAAAGGTATGAAGGGCCTGCAGTAGTCATTAGTGCCAGAGAAATTGTAAGTTTTTTGTATTTTCTGGGTCATTGTGACAATATAATTATTTGAAATGTATTGACTTTTTCTTTACAGATATTTGGTGCTTGTCCCTGCTGAGAGGCAGATTGTTGTCACTTCAGAGCAATTCTCTAGTGCTGTTCTGTAGTGGTATTAAAAGTTAATGTTGTAATAATATTTTGTTTGTTAGTGAAGATTTGCATATGTTATCTTACTTTTTGTAAATTTTATTTTGCAGAAAGATCAAATTAAATTATGTAACTAAGTATTACTGAAAGAGAATTTTGGTGGCAGGATACAGATGTGTAATATTCCAGTTATCAACATTGTACTTAGTTTTAAGTTTTTGGATTAGGTTTGGGTTGCCACATGGAATATTTTTTTTTCCAGATAAAGGTGCGTAGTAATTTACCATATATCTGTAATGCTTTAATCAGATGGAAAATTACTTTAATGTATAATTAATAACCATGATTAGTTTATTTTTAAAACACACATAGAACTATGTTGAACAGTTTGTCTACATCTTTAATAGATGCTAAATGTTTTTATAATTGATGCAAAATGTGATTTTTTCTAGATATCGTATTCTGCCTGTGAAACAAAATTTACCTCTGTCCTGAGTGTCCCTAAAGGCTCTGTAGGGGTGGTGAGTGTTTGAACTATAAATAGGGCAGTACTTAAGGGGTTTAAGTACATTTAAGTTCTACTAAATTGCATTGCAAATGTTAATGAATCTGTCTCTCTCCCTCTCCTCCTTCTCCAGTGAATGTGGCAGTGTAAAGGGTGCTCAGTATCAGTTAAAGGTAGATTGGAGCTACTTAATCATTACAATATCAAACATCCACACTTTGGACGTACTTCCCGTTATCCATGTACGTATTCAAAATGCCCATGCACATTTAAGACATGGAACGCCTTAATTGTACATCAAAGTAGAGTGCATTCTTCACAAGACAGTCAGACATTGAAAGAGTTATCTATATTTAGTTGTCACTTATGTTCCTGCAAGAACTTGGCAAATGAAAGGGAGTACTTTATTCATATCAACTCACATCTAAAGAAAAATGAAAATGTTTCTTGCATGTTTGTTGGTTGCAGTTTTCAGACTTGTATTTATGGAACCTTTAAATCTCACAAGAGTCGCAGACATACACCCCATAACCTTGCAGATTTTAAACCAGGTACTGTGAAGAAATCTACAGTAGCATCTCTGTCATCATTTCCTGATGAAAAGTGTGAGGAATTTGTTGAGGAGGATTCAAATTGTATATCGGTAGATTGCAGTGATCAAGATGAAGCCCTGCCAAATGCAATAGAGCAGCAGCTTGCAGCGGCCTTACTGAAGTTGGAGTGTTTAGTACATGTGCCAGGTACAGCTATTGATGAATTTTTACAAGAACTTTATCATTTAAAAAGCGCTGCATCAGTCCCAGTATCTAGAGACTTCATAACTGACATCTTTAGCCGTCACCATCTTCAAGTTGAAGACTCTGTAGTTGAAGAAATCCTTGCAGCAGTTTGTTTATCTGACCCTCTTCAAAACGCAATAGGAAAAGGAGGCCCTCTTAGCACCACATATCAACGTAAACAATTTTACAGGGAAACGTTTGGTGTTGTGGAACCAGTTACCTACATACTTGATCAAAAAAAGAAGCGCACCTTTCAGTATGTCCCACTGTTACAATCATTACAGCAACTTTTAAATAGAAAAGCAATTCTTGATAAGGTACTTGAAAGTCATAGAGGAAAGGACGAAACTGAAGTTGACCCATCTTATGAGTACAGGTCTGTTAAAGATGGTTATCATTTCAAAAACAACTGTTTCTTGAATGCTGATGAGTTGCGTATATCACTTTGTTTGTATGTAGATGATTTTGAGACCTGCAATCCCCTAGGGATGTCTCGAAAGAAGCACAAGCTTTTTGGTGTTTATTGGATACTAGCAAACCTGCCCCCAGGCTGTCACTCTGCTTTATCATCTATTTATCTTGCTGTGCTTTGTAAAAGTGATGATGTTAGAGCATATGGTTATGACAAAGTTTTGGAACCTCTTGTGGAAGATCTTAAAAGTTTGGAGGACCATGGTGTGTATATTGCTTTGTTAGGGTACTTTGCATAGCATTGTGGCTGATAATTTGGGAGCACACAGCATTGCTGGCTTTGTTGAAAATTTTTTTGGTGATTACTTCTGTCAGTTTTGCACAGCAAAACGTTGTGATAGTAATTCTCACAGTGTTGCTTCAGGTTTTTTTGGCCTCCGAACTAAAGCAGTTCATGCAGAACATGTTAAAAAAGCCTCTGAGAACAGCACACAGTACTTGGGGGTTAAACAAGATTGTGTTTTTGCAAAACGATTGTCACATTTTCATGTAGTCTCTGGTTTTCCCCCTGACATTGCTCATGACTTATTTGAGGGTATTGTGCCAGTAGAGGTGGCTCATTGCTTAGCATCACTGATATCCAAGAAGATTTTTACAATAGATGAGCTAAATAAAGCTATATTGTCATTCCCCTATAAATGGTCAGACAAAACAAACAAGCCACATGTTGTGCCACAGAGACTCTTGCGTCTGAAAACAATTGGAGGCAATGCCCATGAAAACTGGAATTTGCTGAGGTTGCTCCCATTTTTAATAGGACATCGTGTGCCAGAAAATGAGCCAGCATGGGTTGTATTAATGGTTTTAAAAGATATTGTTGAGTTAGTTGTTGCCCTTGTACATACTGATGAGTCCATCTCATATCTTGAAAGCAAAATAGTTGAACACAGACAAAGGTACCAAGAGCTGTTTTCCTGTGTCAGACTTCTACCAAAGCATCACTTTCTTGAGCACTATCCTCAGATGATAAGGTACTTTGGCCCTCTTTCAGCAGTATGGACAATGCGATTTGAAGCCAAACATCGTTTTTTTAAGCAAATTGTCAAACACACCAGTTGCTATAAAAATGTACCTTTGACTTTGGCTTCAAAACATCAGCTGATGATTTCTTTCCACATCAGCTCACCGTCATATGGTAAATGCAACCTAGATGCACATCATGCGTCCCCAGTTCCAGTTGATCTACTGAAAGAGGACGTTTGTCAAGCTATTAGGTCAAAACACCCTGGTACATGTGAAGTATATCTGGCCAAAAACGTGTCAGTTATTGGCATAACCTACAGTGAAGGGATGATAGTTACTCATGGTTCAACATCCGGATTACCAGAGTTTGCCGAAATTATTCAGATGTGTGTTATTAATGAGAACCTGTTTCTCATTGTCAAAGTGTTGTGTGGGTGGTACAATGAACACTACAGAGCCTTTGAATTAAGTATGTCCCCTTCAAGAGAAATCAAGCTTCTAGCACTGAGTGAACTCTGTGACACTTATCCGTTGGCTGATTACATGATTGGCCCAATCCGAATGGTGACCTTAAAAAGACATATCATCATAAAAGGTTGGTTAATTAGGAGTTTTGATTGGTTTGCAGTTTTGTTCTTACTTGACTGCACTTTTTGTTTTTGTTTGGACATAGGGCTACAAGACAGATAATGTGCAGTGCTTAACACATTTGTTTGACCACCCAGTGTAAGGTTTAATGTAGATCTGCCCTATATTAACAGTATTGGTAATTACCAAAATTATTACCACAGCCAAGGAAGTGATGTCTTCAAGGTCAACTTAAGGATTTATTGGTGGAAAATTCACAAAAAGTCTTTTAACTTAGAAACTGATTATTACAAGTGTAGTTTTTATTGTAAACATAGATTGTATCATTTAACTTTTTAAAAAAAAATATTATGTCACTTTCGACCTCTGACCTCTCCTTCAAGCTCAACAGATTTTTCTAAAGGTCAAAGTGACAGTAATGTTATATAGAGCTATTTAAAACTATGTTTCTTACTGCCATTGGTTATATTTACAAAATATAGTCATACAGGGATTCTAAATATCAAATTTCTTTGGCTCTCTGATCTCTTCTAGAGTGAGCTGGCTTGGCGGAGGTTTGCACTCTATGTGCTTCCTCTGTTTATGTTTCTGTAATGGTCAAAGTATATTTGTCTTATTTCTAGTCAAAAAAGATCATCAGTGCATCTTGAAACTGGAGAATTTTCACTTGTTCACTTGGCAGATTTTTAAAATTTATTTCAAGCAAAAATAACTTGTATTAGGTGAAAATTCTTCAGTTTTAAGATGCACTGTCTAAAAACAAGTTACTATATCTCACTGAAATGTAACTCTGTAGCTGAATGTGTATTATTTTAGGTGTGATGAGATTATTTTGACTAGAAAAAAGACAAATATACTTGGTAAGATTTTGAGCTTTTGCTGTGAAATTTCAGTTAAGTATCAATCCTGAACAGAAAAATAGATTTTAGTGGTGGATTGTGCTTGATTAATTTCTGATTTCTCAGAGAAGTCTAGTATGCCAGCTCACATTTGCGTATAAAAAGATGACTTCAGTTTTAAACTCCTCACTCCTGTTCTTAATGTTAAAATGTTGGTAATGCACTGAAAAGGAAAAGGACTTCTAAACTTTTAATTCTAAAATATTTCGTTTTTCTTTCTTTTTTTTTGGGGGGGGGGGGGGGGGCTTGTGGTGTAATAAGTTTGTTAAACACTGGATATGCAGACATAATGTTTATTTTTTGGGGGGGCTACTTTTGATTTTTCTCTTTTTTCCAATTTAAATTGTTAATTTTCTTGTGGGCAGCTTATCAATCTTTTAATTATCTGTTATGTAGTTTTTAAGTTTGAGATTTAATTATTCAGACGTGTTTTTGTGATTGATCATTTCACTTTTTTTTTTTTAAAGTATAGTGTTCTTTTACATCTGTTTCGCAGATTAAGGATATACAATGGCCCCGGCAATTCTCAAAGTGATTTTGGGAGACAAAAGCAGTCAGAGGCTGACTTTTCACTGTGGACTTCCAGGATCCGTTATTGAACTTATTGAAGAAGTGCAAAGACAGTGTGGCCTCAATAATAGCAACTTCCGGCTTCAGTTCATGGATCCACTATTTGGGAATGAGTTCATGAACCTTACTTCAATGGATGAAATACAAGATAGGGGAACAATCAGAATGACTTCCCTGGCTGAAGGCTTAACTACACAGTCTGCTGAGGCTGATGAAGCTGATGCTTCATGCAGTTTTGGTCTGGATGATTCCACCTCCCGGTCCAGTGGATGTGTTGATACAGACATACTCTCATCACCAGAATCTGAGGCATCCTGCTCATCAACCTCTAGGGCATTGTGGCCAAGGGTTTTCTGTGTTCCTGAGTTTTCCTTTGATGCAGAGCTAAAACTTGAGCGAGGCAATGCAGCATACAAAGAAAAGGGCACATTGCTTACTCCAGATCCTAAACTGAAGTCGCAAATTCTTGAAGGCCTCATTCAAGAAATTGTCAGATACAAAGTTTATGTCACTGATAAAGACTTTAACACAGTTGGTGAGGCCCTCATCTCAAAACATCCTTGTCTCACTGAGAGGGGCTCCCTCACAGGATATGCTGGATGGAAAGCTAGCTTAAAGAATAAACTGGCAAGTTACCGCACTCAATTAAGAAAGTTAGGATGCCCTGAGGTGGTTATGAACTCTGTGACACAGAAATCAGGGGGCAAATCAAGTGCTGCTTTTGCCGTTAAAAGACCACGGCGGTCTGAAGTAAACTATTGTCCCACCTATCCGGTTGGAGAATCTGAAGATAGCCTTGAGACTGTGAGAGTGGAGCTTCTTTTAGATGTGAAGAAGACAAACAACCGGGAGGTGGTGAGAATGAAAATGGAGAAAACATTTGCATATAGGAGACATGAAGTAGTTTGTGACACACCCATGATCAGCGACTTCCAGGCAAGATGGCCAGCACTCTTTGAAGTGAGCGAGGTATGTAATTTGTGAATTCTTTTGTGAAGATCATTGTGTTTTAATGGTATCCTGTAATAGAACATTGACAACATTTACGTTGTCTGCCAGGTTTGTGGAAAATGTCAGAAGTCATTTAGAATTGTAAAGATTTTTTGTTATTGATTATAGCACCTGAAGCATACACTGTATATAAAAGATAGAAATGGTTTCTAGGTCTGCTGACTTTATCTTTGACCTCAGTAAACATGGTTTATGGTTCCTGAGTGTTTGTAGTCTAAGTTGCTAGTTTCACTGCCCGGCTTGGACAGTCTCGGTCGTTGTGTCCTTGGGCAAGACACTTCACCCGTTGCCTACTGGTGGTGGTCAGAGGGCCCGGTGGCGCCAGTGTCCGGCAGCCTCGCCTCTGTCAGTGCGCCCCAGGGTGGCTGTGGCTACAATGTAGCTGCCATCACCAGTGTGTGAATGTGTGTGTGAATGGGTGGATGACTGGATATGTAAAGCGCTTTGGGGTCCTTAGGGACTAGTAAAGCGCTATATAAATACAGGCCATTTACCATTATGACATGGTGTTCATTGTACCCATTAATATGGAAAAGGACAGTGGACTAGTGTATGCTCATTGGCTAACGATTTTTGATTAACTAATGAGGGTACAGTGTCTCTTGATTCCATAGGCAGATCTACACTGTGCTAATGACGTGCTATTTAAAAGAAAGCTGGAAGGGCAACTGTGGAAACGCACAGCTTAAGACTTCAAATTAGAAATTAACAAGTGGTGACATCATTCTCTTTTTATATACAATCAGTTGTTATAAGCCACTTCTAACGCGAGCAGTTGTGTAACTTTTTTCCTCTGGAAGCCTATCGAAATTAAGCTCTACTGATGGAGGGTTGTCAATCTGTGTGGCCTGTGACATTGTTCTTGTTGTAGGCTTTAGCTCAGGAGGTAGAGCAGGCCATCTACTGATCAGAAGCTTAGTGGTTTGATCCCTGGCTCCTCAAGTCTGCATGCCAAGTATCCTTCGGCTACAAGAGATACTAACCCCAATTGCTCTCTGATGCGTTCATCGGAGTATGAATGGTAGTTAGGAAGCACTAAAAAACTTAGAAAACAGTGTTTGTGTGAATTGATGTGATTGGATGAATGCGGCATGTTGTATACAGCGCTTTGAGTACTCCGGGAGAGTAGAAAAGCACTATATAAAAATCAGTCCATTTCACCACAAAAGTGAGTGGGATGCATAGCTAAAAATTAGTAATATGAGAAAAGATATAAGTTTTTGTAAATGTGACCTTGTTACATTTGAGTTCGTGACTGTATTTTTATGTGTCAACTTCTCTTTTTAGATAAATGCAGAGTTTAGGCGGATTACCACCATGCCACTGCAGTCCCGATTTCTCTCGCAAATTGATGTGCTATCGGACAAATTTATAAAGGTGTTTAAAAAGCGAGGAGGACACATAGGAAGAAGACTGCAGAATATTCTGGAACCCATGGCCCAGGTAAGAAAGAATTTTAATTTGTGTCTACAGTTTAGAGAAAATAATAATTTTAACAAAACGCTGCTTGTCACCCTTTGCCAGGATGATGTTGATCTTGTGCGTGAATGTATTATCAAGGGGCTCTGCGTGTACCTCAACGAAGACCCCAGCAATTTAATGACAGAACATGTGGTAAGTGTTATTATAGAAGGTCATTTTTATTGAAAATAAATGTGGTTGCTTCATGAACTAAACCCCCCCTCCCAAAACTTAAAAATCTAAAATCTCTTACCCCTTGGCTGAAAAAGGCTTTTATTGCCACAATGACGCGTGGACAACTGAACAACAAAGTCATGTCGGATTGTCAAATTCATCCCATTGGTGCAGCTACTAAAAAGATTTTGAATCTCAGTGACATTGACCTCTCGGATTTTGAAAATGATCTAAGATTTTCAAAATTGTGCCACAGGTGTATCTGCTGGTGACTGGGGGATACCACTGGCGGCCCCCAGTTTGTATGTCTTTTTTTTATTCTAAAATGAATAGACATATCTGAAAAGGATTAGACTATATTTAGCTATGAAACCTTGTTTTATATACATGCTGACATGCCACAATTTCACTTTTTAATGGACATATCTAATAAATATTGGGGCCACCTTATTTATTAGACAAAATACTGTATGGCCTGGAAGTGTTTATAAAAAAAATATTTATGAAATACTTGGATCCAGCTAACGTCTTTGTTTTGGATCATAGTTTAGCACAGTTCAGATGTTAGTATCTCACGGTTATTGCAAAAACCAAACTAAATCAACAAGCTTGTTTTGTGTCATTCACTTTGTAAAAAATACTGCTTTATTCAGCGTCCTTTTTAAACCATGGCAAAATGTAGTTATCTACTAATAAATGGGTTGAATGTCACCTTAACCAAGAAAGAGATACAGAGAATTGTCTATATGGGTTAGAGAAGATATTATGTTTAGGTGTTTTACCTTTTTTTTTCTTCTACATGCATTAGGACCACGTGTTCTCTGAACACCTCTTCAGAGAATGAAGAGGTGTTCATAGTTGAACACTTCTTCATTCTCTGACAGTATTCTGCTTCTTTGCAATGACCAGTGTTCTGTTGAATTTAATTTTGGGAATGTGTATTTTCCAGGCCACAGATGAAGGAGTTATCCAACAATCTATTGAGGAAACAACAATGGGAATCTATATCATCAAGTCAAGAGATGCCAGTGACAGCCCTGAGGACATTGGGATAGTCCTGGAAGGCCAGAGAGTCTTGCAGGATTTGGACAACTGTGCCCTAGCAGCTGCCATGCTATTTGGATTAATGTACACTTTGAACCTGACCTACCCACCAGAACTGAAGTATACCTTCGAGGTATTCCAGAAACTGCTTATGGAGCTCGAAGGGAACAGCCTTTCAAAGAAGGTACAGGTTCTCAAGAACAGACTGTACGAGTGAACAGTTATGACATGGAAACAATATGTCTACCTCTCTGAATATGTTCCATTGATTCTTTTTTGCCAACACTGGTAAAATTACAGTATATAGCGAAACTGATTTTTCTCACAATTTTATAGGTTTTTACTGGTAGGAGCAACTTTCACTTTTAACTTTGGGGCCATCATTACTATAGCATTCAATGTTCATTTTTCAAGCCATACTCTTTTGAGGAATAGTTTGTACTCTAGTGTTTTTTTTCTTGTTTTCTTGGTTTGTTTGTATTTCTCATCACATTGAGGCTGAGTGTGCCACACTTTCTGCTTCTGCACAAATTTTCAATCAAGGTGTATTGCCACTGACATAACTCAGTCCCATTCAATTGTAAAATGATCGTTGCATCATTGCCGTCACCAAAGTCATTTTGAAGCTGGTAACTGCTCTCAGGTAAAAAGCCTGAAGTAATTGAAGCAGCTGTTTAGAAGGCATACAATTTTTAAGTTCATTGGACATGGTTACAGTAATTTTGGTTATGTTGTGATGTCCAACCACTGTTTTGTTTTGTTTGTTAGTATAAGTTATTGTGATGTTTCACTTATAGAAGGAAGCCAAAACGAATCACATTTTAGGGCTCTTGATTTTGTGTTTGTGGGTGAAAATGTTATTTTCAAGCTTTTCTTCGTCATATTTTAATATTTGCATTCCTGTTGCCATAGTGCCTTACGGCTCTTACATTTAAAAAAAAAATTTAAAAAATTACCCGAGGAATTCTCACCTTTTACCTTTGGGCCAGTATTCCTAGAAAATTCAGCGTTAACATTTTCATAGGCCCTAGAATGTTGAATTAAGATCCAGAAGTTGTTTGTGTTTGGTACATTTTGGAAGAGATGCATTCAGATGACTCAAGTATAATCTTGAACTGCTGTTACGACTTCCAATTGTATACTGTTTTGAAAAATACAGGTCATTGTTAAAAAATGTTTTGCTTGTTGGTTTGATTGAAAGCAAAATATACAGTACATACAGTGTGTGTGTGTGTGTGTGTGTGTGTGTGTGTGTGTGTGTGTGTGTGTGTGTACATATATGTGTATATAGCATAAAATTATCTTGTCAATCTAACACATGGTAGTCAAATACAATTAACATAAAGGAACTCTTTACATTTTACATAACCAGTTAATGTCTGATAAACAAGTAGTTTCTATAAATATTTGACATGAATGAAAAGGATACAAACAACATGAAAAAATCATGTTCATGTTACAAAAAATTTGTGTGCAGTTATAACATGAAAAAATAAGGTTGACAAAACATAACTTAATTGCGTGCAACCGATTACAATGATTTTTTTATGTTTATCCCACTGATTATTTTTTTCAGTGTAGGATGTGGGGGTGAACACCCTAGAATGTTACAGACCTCCTATGAGACATTCTTTCAATATGCCACCAACTATATACTTCTACACACAAGTGATTACATGCAGTATTCTACCATATGCAAACTTATATCACTGAAAGATTATACTGACTACTAAGTAAAATTTTCCATTGACAGGTGCCCTCGGCCTCTCGGCCTGGGGCTCGGTCACTCAGGCACGGCTGGCTGCCGGCGGAGCTCACGGGCGCGTCACTGCAACTCCCCCTGGCTTCTGCTCCGCGGCTGCTGAGTGAGCCCTCATCTGGGACTCTCCTCAGCTCTTTCTGGGACAGTGGCGATGCTGCCCCTCTGTTGGTCTTCCTTGGTCTCTTGTGTTCTGGGGGCCTCTGGATGTCTGGAGTTTTGATCTCCAGATTTTACGTCCACTGTTATAGCATTGCTGTACGTGTGTGTGCTTTATGAAATACATCAGAATACAGAATATCTCATGTTTAATCGTCGGCTAGCTAGCTTACTCCTAGCTCACCTCAACGTTGTAAATCTTCTTTTTCATGGATGCCTGGACACTTCCTTTTATAATTCCGCCTGGAAAAACGGTTACACTGACCACTTTACTAGAGTTGAAGGAATTAAGACCCTTTTTAACCCTAATTGGTACTTCGCTAAAGAAGGAGGTAATCGTGAACAAAGTCACTGGCTCCGCCATCGTTGTTTCTTGAGGAGCACTTAGGCCCGGAAATACCAGTAACGTCATCCGTGACGTCAGACTGAACAACCGGATTCCTCTGATCTACAGCTGGACCCTCTCATTCAAGCAAATTTAACACATTATATTTTAATTATGTTTTCTTTTACTCACAGTATCTAATATCATCAATGCCAGCTTACCAAAGCAATGTGTTTCATGGTGAAACGCCTGTGTGGAAGTATTGTTCTGGATTTAACATTTTAAAGGCTGCTTTAAAACTCAGAGCTATAGTTTAAGAAAATGTTCTCTTATTACATGTGAATAAAAAAAGAGAAACTCATCACAAGGTGGGAACGTTTTCATCCAGTCACAAGGGATACTTTAAATCTAAATTGGAAACTGCAGTTTAATGCATCTATAAACAGAAAACAAGAGAAAAGAAAAAAAACAATAAAACTCATCGTGGAAATAAAACATCATTTAAGATCTCATAATGTGCCCCCTGAGTTCAACAAATAGATGAATTTTAGAAGGATGTCCTGACTGAGATGTTCCAATTAGGATGTTAATTTGTGCAAATATGATGCATTACATTAGGTGAAGTGCAACAGTTACTTATAAAGTAGTGTCAGAAGCAACTGGAAGGTTATTTTTTGTCCTTTATTGAACAAGCATCATCTGTAAAGGAAAATGCTAAAAACTGACCTTTTGTGCGTCAGTGGGAAATCTAAGCCATAGCTACATCACAACCGCAAACCCCATGGTGTAACCTGACCTCCCTAGAAATGCAACTACTGGTTACATCAACTCAGCCCACACCAGTTGTTATTGGCTTGCTCAGTACTGTCGAATTCAGCTATACATGTTTGTCTAGTTTTTCTCTGCTGTTTTGTATTTATCGGTGACAGAATAATAATAATTGGCTCAATACAGAGAATCGTGTTGTGAGTGCTTGTTATGATGCTACAAAGTCTAAACCAGGCTAACAACATCTACTGACATCCTCAGTTTTCCAGTCAAGTCAGTAAAGTTCCCAAATTCCCTCTAAATATCTTTCTCTATTCTTTTTGGGATAGCAGACAGAGTGAGGTCCAAAATAACTAAACGTCTTTCAAGTGTAAGCGAAGATAATTTTTAATCTTGCAGAATCATTAGTTAAACCAAGAAACTCACATGATGTCAAAATAACAATTTTGTTCACCGAGACAAATGATGTAAAATGTGACACATGTGTGCAACTGTTTCTGTGTTTGGACTGGTATAAGCAGCTTTTCTACAGCAATAACTCATATGTCACTCACCTGAGATAAGTGTCACAATGACTGCACAGCTCAGCCAGCTTTGACTTGGACAACAATGAAACGTGAGGACAAACACATCTTATTGTTGGATGACACAAATGGATGATACAAGCCTTTAAGGATTATACTGTAAAAAACTGATATTCTTTGCTTATTGTAGGTTTTCAGCTTTGTCATCTGTTCTGACTTTTTGTGTATCTGCAATATCATTGCTGAAACTTGTGCCTGAATGATTCACTGTGCCTCTTGGTGTTGGTCTTCTATAAAGCCTCAACAGCTTCTCCTCTGTGGCTCTGGCATCTCAATTAGATCCCAGCTATAATGCAATCAGCCCAGCTGTAATGAGCAATATTGCCTTGCATAACTCACTCATAACTCATTTGCAGAATTAATTGCTGCATTAGACACTGGGTGTCCCCAGTGGCAAGTGAGCTCCACTGATAAGATATTTCATTAAATTCAGTTGTTTACAACACATTCCATCAGTGGCACTGCTGTTATTCAGCATGAAGAGAAATGCAGCCTGCCATTGTTACAAAACAGGCTCCCCATGCATGAGGCAGAACAATGAAGTCAAGCCCAAACTGTCAGGTGGAATGGCAGACGAGACACGAGCAGAGCAAACTGAGTCGACACAAAATGTTGTTGTCATTCATTCACTGCTCCTTCCACTCTATAAACAGAGTTGTAATTAACACTAGATAGTAATAAAAAACCTACTCAGACCGCTTTTTTTGGTGCTATTAATGACATCATTGCTGTATTCTTTTCTCCTTAAACGTGTACTACTTGGTAGCAGTGGCACTCCATCAGGAAAAGTATGGCCAACGGTGTATGACTTGTCCAATCTAAAAACGGACATAAATGAAAATTTGCCAAAATAAAGTGATCTCTCTCCTTTCATCTCAGACAACGCTATGATAAAAGTTCCTCGCCTGTTTGCATTCATCCTTTACATTATTACTATTTTGTCACCGCAGTTACCTGCTGTGGCTAAAAGCTGTGTTTATTTCATACTCACACTGTAGCTGTCTCTGTCTTGCGGGGGGGACTGTCTCCCATTGACACTGACTTGAGCTGGGCCAGCTCAGAAGCCAGAAGCTTTTTTCATGTGGTCTGCATATGCACATTGTAAATAAACCTCTGGTGTTTCATCAAAAACTCATGGGAGAACAGCATGCAAGGCAAGTTGCCACTGGCTCTTCTTTCACTGCTCTGATCAGTTAGAATGCGCACTTTGTATGGAAACACAGCTAGCATTAGCAAGCAAATGACCTTCTGTTATTATCATCATAACAGATGTTTCCTCTTGCTAACCTTCTCAATCAACATTTTTAAAGTAGGGAAGGTGGCGTGTGAAAAAGTTGTCTGTCATACATTAGCAAAGTAGGCTAGAAGGATGATGGAGGTGCACCCAATGAATTAGAAGATTAGCAGTTGCCAACATTTCTCCTTTCACTTTTAGTATTTAGCATCGTATGGGGTATGTACATATCAATAGCAGCATGTATCATTGCACATTAGTATCCAACCACTACACTAGAAAGCATTGTGTGTGCATATTTATTATATATTTATTTTCCCACTCACACTGGAAGCAGTCTTCATCATTTGGGATAAGGTTTGGGTTCTCTACCAGAGGACTGGGAGCTTGAGGGTCCTTTGCTATCTTACCTTCGTTAGCTGTTTCTTGGATGTCTGCAAAGGTGATAGTTACTAGATCCTGTTGAAGGAGGTTGCTATTAGATCCACTAGCCACTAAGTATTGATGTTGTGTCCTTCTCCTGTATGCTCTTCCAGTATTCCTCCATCTCCAGTGGAGGTTTGGGATGGACAGCTTGCATCCCTTCTTCACACCTTTCTGCAGCTCCAATAGTTGGCTAACATCCCTCTGTGCTGCCTTGATGTTGGCCTAATGTCATGGAGGGTACTGCTCCTTTTGGCTGTTCATCTTGTAGCCAAGCATCTTAGTGATCACTGATGCTGTGGTGTCGATCAGCTGACTAGTTGATGATGGTGATTGTCCATAATGCTGCACTCATATCTTCTAGTAGACTTTCACCATTTTCACCACTTTCTAGTAGACATCACCATTGGTGATAAGACCCACCACTGTTTGCGGACGACACTACAGTGGTGGGTCTTATCACCAATGGTGATGAGACGGCTTACAGGGAGGAGGTCAGCGCCCTGACCCACTGGTGTCAAGACAACCATCTCACCCTCAACGTCGCAAAGACAAAGGAGTTGATAGTGGACTTCCGGAGGTGCAGAGAAGCACACACCCCCCATCACCATCAACGGCGCTGCTGTGGAGAGAGTGAGCAGCTTCCGGTTCCTTGGTGTACATCTGGCTGAGGATCTTACGTGGTCAGTACACACAAACAAAACAGTGAAGAAGGCGCAGCAGCGCCTCTTCTTTCTCTGGAGACTGAAAAGATTCGGCATGAGCCCCCGCATCCTCAGGACCTTCTATCACTGTGTCATTGAGAGCATCCTCACTGGATGCATCACCACCTGGTATGGCAACAGCACCGCCTACAACTGCAAAGCTCTCCAGTGAGTAGTGCGGTGCTCTGAACGGATAATTGGAGGTGAGCTTCCCTCCCTCCAAGACATCTACAGGAAGCGCTGCCTGAGGAAAGCGGGGAGGATCATCAAGGACTCCAGTCACCCCAGCCATAAACTGTTCAGACTGCTTCCATCAGGAAGGAGGTTCTGCAGCATCCGGTCCCGTACCAGCAGACTGAGAGACAGCTTTTTCCATCAGGCCATCAGACTGCTGAACACGTCATAGACACCTCAGCTTCACTACTGGAACTTTAACATTATGCACTCCATACTGTACAGTAACGCCACTGTTTTGCACATGTCTCAACTCTGTATATTTTTATATATTTTATTTATTGTTTACTCTATTTAACTTGTAAAATATGTGTACACACACAGAAAAATATTTAGTATACACATCCAGAAATGCATATACTATTATATATTGTACATATATTTATTAGTTTCAGATGTAGCCATTCTTGTATTTTGCTTGTTTACATTCTTGTATTTTGCACAACTCTGTTGCTTGTGAAGCTCGCACACAAGAATTTCACTCACATGTACTGTACCAATGTACCTGCACATGTGATGTGACAATAAAAGTGATTTGATTGATTTGACTTTAACAACACGACACATGAAAATAATATGGACCAGAGATAACATAAAATTATAAATAAAGTGTAACACATTAAAAGAGGGCATTTGTAGATGGGGTTAACAATACTCAGCGTGGTTGCCTATGGTAACCTGCAAGCATTTGGGGTTTAGCTGTGCCTGACTATGACAGAGTTTTTCATTTAGATGTTTCTGGAACAAAAATTTGGGGTTTTGTTTTAGGAAAAAGGGGGGAGGTACATCAATCAATCAAAGCTTTATTCGTCACATGCAGGTTGCCCTGCAGTGAAATGGGACCCCCCCCCCCCCCGACCTTACACATATAGCACAAACATTACATGGGGATACAGGTCGGAGATTGGTAGAATCAGGAAAAAACATTGAAATGTACACTACAGTGGGGAAAGTACAAGAGGAAAAAAGAGACCCCTACTCATGCTGTGCTTCCATGGTAGGACAGCATGAGAACAGGAAACAAAAAAACTCCTTTGCACAAAAAAGCACATAAATGTCCACAGCACAACATTGTGAAGACATGACAAGCCACAGGGGTGGGTGGGGGGTGAGGAGTAATCCGAAGAAACACAGCAGCCACCCTGCACAGCGCTATCATTCCAGCGCGGCACACAGACCCGCCGTGTTCCCTCGCCGGAAACAAGCATCGAAGGCGTTGGAAAGGGAGGGGGGATGAGTGAGTGCCTATCAGTGTAAGTGTATGTGTGTGCGTGTCCATAGTTCAGCAGAGACAGTGTCCTTCGCTCTATCAGGCTAAGTAAACAGTCTGCCAGCCAACCCAGGTGGCCTTCATGGGACGGGAAGAATAGTCATCACACAGTCGTTATCAGGGAGTTGTTTTGGTGGGCTCCAGCCTTGGGCCTAGCAGCTGGCGCCGTGGTGTCCAAATGTTGAATATTGTTGATTTCTCCTTTGTGAGCAGCTCGAATTTAGCCCTCTGACACTGGTCCCTCGATCTCCCGTTGGAGAGCCGCGAGCCTCCCCATGATGGTATCAAACTTCTGTTCCATGGTGTTGTCAGTCTTTTGATTCTGAGACCTCACAACTGCAGTGATCCGTTCCGCGATGTTTTCCAACTGTCGCTCAAGGGTGTCATTTTGAGCAGGCCTTTCTCTGATGTTTCCCCTCATACGCTCAATGGTGTTGTTTTGAGCCTTCACAGCAGCTGTAAGCGTCTCCAAGGTGTTGACCATATTACGTTCGTTGTGAGAGGTCGCGCCTCGTCCCGTCGCTTCGAATCCAGCGGGCAGCCTTGTGGGGGTTTGAACAGCCGGTTCCGCTCTCTTATTTCTCTGATAAACCAGGGCTAAGCCAACGCCAATCAGCATGAACCCTGTTATCATGGTTCCGAATAGGTAGATATCTTCAGCGTCCTCGATCGACAGTCCCGCCAGGCACACGGTCCTCCAGTTCTGCCACCCGTCCATCGTGTAACCGGCAGGGAAAGTCCCTCCAGGGCACTCAGGCTCTCCCGAGCCCCGACTTCTCGTTGAGAAAAGGGTGTCAATAGCACTCAGAGACCAGTTGATCAAATCCATAATTCTCTTTTAGGTTTTAGAGAACGACAGTGAGAGACTGTTCCAGGGAAAGTAAATGCACACAAGACAAGACAAGGACATAAAAGGATACATAGAAATAGGAAATGTATTAACGTTACTGTCATGGTCCTGAGTCTGAGGACTCAGTGTTTTGTGTTTCCTTATGCTTTTGTTCATTTCGAGTGTGTATTCTGTTGTGATTTTGCCATTTGTTAGGTTTCTGTTCCTTGCCTGCCTGCTCCCACTTCTCTGTGTTCCCTCTGTCTGTCCATGGTGTTATTGTGTCTGCTCATGAGTCTGCCTGTCAAGTTCAGTGTCCTGTCTGGTTCTCTGTCTGTTAGTTTCCTGTTTTAGTCTGAAAGTTCATGTCACATCAGTGTGTTCAGTTTTACCTCTCCCCTGTCTCGTTAGCCTAATTGCTCCCAGCTGTGTCTCCCTCCTGTGGCCCATTCCCTGATTACTCCCCGTGTATTTAAGCCCTGTGTTTTCCTGTGCTCTCTGTCGCGTCGTCTGTTTAACTCCATGTCCGTCTGCATCATTCTGTGTAACCCGGTGTTCAGTTGGCGTCTCTCCGCCATCTTTCATTGTGTATTTTGTTCCTCCTCCCGTGCGTGTTTGGTTTAAGTTGAGTTCTTTAGTTTTCCCCAGTTTAGGTTTGTTTACTCCCCGCTCTGCTCCTCCTGTTTTTGTCACCTTATCACCGCTGCAAATAAACATTCACTCGCATCCCAGTCAGTGCCTGCATCTTGGATCCTTTTCTCAATTCACCACACGACTGCTGTGCAGCCGTGACACTTACTAACACACAAACACACACACACACATACACATACACACATGTAATGAAGTAATGAAATTCATTAGGATCAAACACAATTTTAAGTAGGTAATACTGTTACCATCATCCTGTCTGGTTTATTCAAATTCAAATTCAAATTCAAATTCAAATTTTATTTGTCACGTACACAGTCATACACAGTACGATATGTAGTGAAATGCTTGGACAACTGCTCGTGACCTAAAGAGAACAAAAAAGGAAAAGGCTATGAATAAGATAGGAAATAAATATGAAAAATTAAAAAGGGTAAATTTAACTAGGAAGGAATAAAATATAAATTAAGGTTAAAAATGAAATAACTGTACAACACAAATTAGAATGAAGGGTAAATTTAACTGGGAAGAATAAGATAAAGATAAATATATAAATTAAAGTTGAAAATAAAATAACTGTACAACAAAATACACAATACACAATATAGAACTATATAAGAATGTATGAAGAAATCTAAATATAAATAAATATATACACAATAACAGCAGCTGTACAAGTATTAACCGGAAATGAAGAATATAGTGACCAGTGTTGTGCAAAACCAAAGTCCAGAAAGTCCAGTGTGTGTGTAAGAACTGTATGTGTGGGTCAGTACTGTGTGGTGGTGTGATTGAGAGACCGTATCGCCTGCGGGAAGAAGCTCCTCCTCAGTCTCTCTGTGTTGGTCTTCAGGGAGCGGAATCGCTTTCCTGACCTCAACAGAGAGAACAGTCTGTTGTTGGGATGGCTGAGGTCCTTCACGATCTTCCTGGCCTTGGTCCAGCACCGCCTGCTGTAGATTGAGTGCAGGTCAGGGAGCTCGGAGCGGATGGTGCGCTCAGCTGACCGCACAACCCTCTGTAGAGCTCGTCTGTCCTGCATTGTGCTGTTCCCGAACCAGGTTAAGATGTTTCCCGCCAGGATGCTCTCTATGGTGCACGAGTAAAAGTTCCTGAGCACCTTGGAGGGCAGTGGGTTGAGAACTGATACATAGACGACTGAATTAGTATTATTTTGGGGAACATGATAGCCGGGGTGAACAGAATCCTGCAGCCAGAGTTTAAATGAGTGAAACTACCAGATTATTGCTTTGTTTTGTTTTGTGTTTCTGAAGTATGGGGAAAGTTTTACCATGCCACCAAGTTTTAGAGTTGGTATTTTTTCACTTATAAGAGAAATAATATTCGGTGACAAGTCCTAAGACCCGGCTTCTGTTTTTTTTTAAATTTAATTTTGTTTTAAAGCTTTATTTTTGATTTTATTTTTTGAACAGTGCACTGATTTTTGTTTGTGAATTTCTTTTCTTTAAGCAGATCTGCACATCGGAAATTACAAGCATTACACGTCCGCGAGAAAATTGTTGCAAGTGAGTTTCTCCACATTAAAATGGGCTCTGGGGAAAGCCACTTATGGGGACAATTAGAAAATGAGAGTTCCTGCCTAAAAAGGATTCAGCGAGGTAATCCGATCTAAAGTTCTTGTTTTTCTTTTTGAAATGACGTCATTTTGCTGAGGGCGGAAATCTAAATGCGGCGATGGTTTCCACTATCAGCAAAGAAAGAATGAATGAATGAATGAATGAAAGACTGGAAATAGAAACAAACTGACTGACTGGTAAAAGCTGGTAAAAGCTGACAAGACTTGACCACGACTCAAGGTTAACCTCCACCTAGACAGGACTAAAGGGTGGATGAATTTATGTGTGTTTCTTTTTACAGGAGCAGAAAGATGACAGCGACATCTGAGGTTGCGTGACGATTTAACTTTTAAATGCCACGTTCTGTGTTTGTGAATCTACCAGGGGTGTGTTATTCATGGGTTTGTGTTGCTCACAGGGCCACAAACAGCAGAACTCTCTGCCTGGGAGGGATGTGAGATGGGCAAATGAACTGAATCATTTCTTCAACAGATTTGATTCAGCCATGAGGCAGTCTGCAACATCGGCTGCAGACTCACCCACCCCCACTGCTGCTGTTCCACCTCAGACACTTCACACCTCCTCTATTCACCCTGCTCACTCCCCCCCACCCCCAACTGCAGCATCCAATACACACTCAACACAAGGCTCCAGCCTGTCTCTCTCAACCACCCAGGTTAGGAGGGAACTGAGGAGGATTAATGGCAAGAAGGCAGCGGGTCCAGATGGCATCAGCTCGAGGGTCGTCAGGTCCTGCGCGGACCAACTGTGTGGGGTGATGGAGCACCTCTTCAACCTGAGCCTGAGGTTGGGAAGAGTCCCACAGCTCTGGAAAACCTCCTGTGTTGTACCAGTGCCAAAGACTTCACGACCCAAGGACCTCAACAGCTACAGGCTGGTGGCTCTGACATCCCACCTGATGAAGACCCTGGAGCGGTTGGTCCTGGCTCAGCTTCGGCGCCTAATAAGCTCATCACTGGACCCACTTCAGTTTGCCTACCAGCCTGGCATTGGAGCGGATGATGCCGTCATTCACCTCCTACATCGTTCCCTCGCTCACCTGGAGACCGCTGGAAGCACTGTGAGAATCATGTTCTTTGATTTCTCCAGTGCCTTCAACACCATTCTTCCCTCGGTTCTAAAGGACAAGCTGGTGAACTCTGGAGTGGACCATCACCTCACTACCTGGATCCTGGACTACCTCACCGACCGACCACAGTATGTGAGGACTCAGGGCTGTGTGTCGGACAGGGTCGTCTGCAGTACGGGGGCCCCACAGGGAACGGTTCTGGCTCCGTTCCTCTTCACCATCTACACTGCAGACTTCTCCCACAATTCCACCCAGTGCTTCCTGCAGAAGTTCTCTGATGACTCTGCAATAGTCGGCCTCATCACTGATGGGGACGACAAGGAGTACAGAGATCTGACCCAAGACTTTGTGGACTGGTGCCAGCTGAACTACCTCCAGATCAACGCCAGTAAAACCAAGGAACTGGTGGTAGACTTCCGCAGGCACAAGCATTCTCCACTGCAACCACTGAACATCCAAGGTATGGACATTGAGGCTGTGGACAGCTACAGGTACCTTGGTGTTCATCTGAACAATAGACTGGACTGGACTCATAACTCAGACGCCCTCTACAGGAAAGGGCAGAGCAGGCTGTACCTGCTGCGGAGACTCAGGTCGTTTGGAGTGGAGGGCCCACTCCTGAAGACCTTCTATGACTCTGTTGTGGCTTCTGCTATCTTTTATGGTGTGGTCTGCTGGGGCGGCAGCATCTCTGCTGGGGACAGGAAGAGACTGAACAGGGTGATCCGAAGGGCCAGCTCTGTTCTAGGATGCCCTCTGGACCCAGTGGAGGTGGTGAGTGACAGGAGAACGGCGGCTAAGCTGTCATCCCTGTTGGACAACATCTCCCACCCCATGCAGCAGACTGTGACAGCACTGAGCAGCTCCTTCAGTGGGAGACTGCGGCACCCACGGTGTGGGACGGAGAGATTTCGCAGGTCTTTCCTCCCCACTGCTGTCAGACTCCATAATAAAGACTTTAACTGATCAAGCACACACATCCATACATATGCAATAATGCTAAGTGCAATAATCCTTTCTGTCATCGTTGTATTTTTACTCAGTTGTATATAGTATTTGTATTCTATTTTTATCTTATTGTATATTTATTTTATTTTATTCTACTGTATATAGTATTTTATTTTATTCTATTCTGTACAGTTGTGTACTGTATTTATTCTTATTGTATTCTAATTTTTGCCTCATAACTTTTGCACTGTCCACTTCCTGCTGTGACAAAACAAATTTCCCAAGTGTGGGACTAATAAAGGTTATCTTATCTTATCTTATCTTATCTTATCTTATAACTGTGAGAAAGGGTGTACACACCTGCGCAGCATTAAACATTTGCATTTTCTTCTCTACAGCATTACAGTTCTTAATGTGCTTTGAATATGTGATTTATAACTGGACAAGTAGTTAATGTTTTCTAATAATGTTTTCCTACTACAGGATTTCTGGGCTTATGTGTGAAGAAACGGGGTTTATAGGTTATGAGTTGGTGATGCTATTAAACTGTGGGAGACACATCCTGTCTTGAAAACAGTGTGATTCTTTTTACAGGAAATCTTTTTACAGCACCTCTGGGATGTGGAGGGCTGACGCCTAACCCGAGATGGTCAAATGTGTTGCTAATGTTTGTTTTGCTTTTGTTAAGAGTGCATGTGGAGGATTCAGTAGAAAACACACAAGTGACACGAGATAACAAATAAGAGATGCAGTTTGTATGGAACAGTTTAATAGAGGGCTCATAGTGATAAAACAAGTGGAGTGACATTGCTTAAGGAAGTCACTGATTAAATTGGGGATAAAATAAATTGCGGCAATAATAGTGATTTAATGATTTGGGAAATCCTGAACATGATACTTGTCTGTTGTGCTGAATACTTTATCACTCTCATGATCTATAGTTGGTTGTAAATAAGATGTTTGATTTAACAGATTTGTTTTCCAGGATACAGGTTCCAGGTGGAGCTGGGAGTTAAATGAGCGTAACATGTAACTGCTGACTAATGTTTTTACACAAGCTTACAGGTTGGCGGGAGATTGTTTTAGAGAGAATGTGTAACGTTCTTGTACAGGTCTCAGTAGGGAGTTGACACATGGCGGAAGCCAGGTGCAAGAGGAGGGTCATCTTAATTCGTAGGTGTCGTGACGTGCCATGACGAGAAGTGAGTGAGGAAGGGCGCCTACAGGATGGAAGTGGAGGCCAGGATAGAGGCTTGAGGAGGATCAGTTATCATCTTAAATCTTCAGCGGAATAGTACAGGCAGCTGTGCTACTGAGCTTCCAGGAGACTGAGAGGAGTCTTCCTACAGCAACGTTTTAAATAAAATGAGAGATTCATTGTTGACATTGAGGAAGACAACTAAGGTGTACGACGTGCTCTGCCTTAAATCTTCAGCAGCGTTGGAACATGAGAACCTGAGGGATGAAGGGAGCGTGCCAAGCTCCAGAAGTGACGGCTCGTACCACAACAGCGGTCCAGTTGAAGGGGACAGGCAGGACCTAGTTCCATTGGTCTCAATGTGCAGTAGCAGATGAGAGCTTGGTGGAGACAAGCTCATCTCCAAATAACACGGGTGGCAAAACAGAGGCAGAATAACCCTCTGACCCGTGCAACGACTAACCAGTAGTCTACCTGGGAAGTTGAAGAAAGAAGAGAAGGATCGTAGAGCATCATTTCACTCAAAGAGGAGGTGGCTGAGTGGCTCGACGAGTGAGACATTAAGAGGAGTGTTGGCCTCTTCGAGGCCAAAGAGGAGGAGTGTCGAGATGAAATATTATTTTACATCCATAATCCTTATTATTACTGTTGCATCATTTATGATTTATTGTTGTTGTCATTTCATTGACACATTTATTGAAACTGGTGAGGTTATATTAAAGTCTGTATTTCAGGTGTTAGCCTAAGCACATAATAATCTTTCATTGCAGGTGCAACTGTAATCATGTTATACACATATTGCATAATTAAAGGGTTGAAGCTCGGTTAAGTTAATTAATGGTTTGAAGCTACGGGCAGCACGATGTCTGGCCGATCAATGGAGCAAAGTTCAGCTATTGAAAGGTTGCCTACATGTTTACAGTATAATTTACTACATGTTGCCTGTGTGCATTCAGCAGGCTGCACTGGAGTTTGCCTGGTAACAGATGACGTAGAGGGAGGTCATGCACTTAGATTAACGACACAGACACATAGCCTGTCTGGGGAAACTGATTGCAAGTGTTGTCTAAGTCTAGAAAAGTGTAATAACAGGATGCATCTGGGAGGCGGTGGAGGAACTGAAAGAGGAACTGTTCTGTTTTAGTGACGCGAGTTACTGGTCATCATAAGTATAAATATTATAACCACCTATTGTCAGGCGGGAGATGGAGCCTGATGTTTTGCAGAGCCTATCTTCACCACATATATGTGTTTTAATAAAATAATTTGTGTTGACCCACTATGGACTTTCAGTCGTATGTCTCTTCCTCAAAAATTCGAACCGCGACAGGGTACTTCACATATTCTTGGTTATCAGCCACAGAGGGTCCAGGTTTCTAGCTTATCCACAATCCTGCTCTTGCACTTAATGCCTTCAATGTGGCTTGGTACCTGGGATGGGATGATGATATCTTCCCCCTGACCTGATTTCCTGCTCCCCCGTGCCATAACATTTGAGTTATACCTCGTCAATATCTAGTTGTGAAAAGAGTTGCTTCTTCTGGATGTTGGAACACTGAGCTACTAGTTGTTTTGTCATCAGTCTAGATGTTGGGTGTCAAAGATTCCATAGGTCCAACTTCCTCTTCATGCTTCATGTAATTTGTGTAGTAGCATTAAAACCGCACCCTGTTCTCATCCCTTGTCCACTTGTGCCTTCTTGTTCCAGCAGCCCACTCCAAATAAGTGTGTCCTGGTTCCTCAACTCCTGGGGAATGGACCTTGAGCAGCATGGGAGGCCTAGGTTAGGGGAAATAAAATCCAATTCTACATGGTGGAAAAGTAATCACTTTTTAGACCCCATTCCCACAAAACTGCTCAAAGAAGTCCTGCCATTAATTAATGCTTCGATCTTAAATATGATCAACCTATCTCTAATAATCAGCTATGTACCACAGCTGGCTGTAGTTAAACCTTTACTCAAAAAGCATCTCTAGACCCAGCAGTCTTAGCTAATTATAGGCCAATCTCCAACCTTCCTTTCATATCAAACATCCTTGAAAGAGTAGTTGTCAAACAGCTAACAGATCATCTGCAGAGGTTTATTTGAAGAGTTTCAGTCAGGTTTCAGAGCTCATCACAGCACAGAAACAGCTTTAGTGAAGGTTACAAATGATCTTCTTATGGCCTCTGACAGTGGACTCATCTCTGTGCTTGTCCTGCTAGACCTCAGTGCAGCGTTCGATGCTGTCGACCATAATATCCTATTAGAGCGATTAGAACATGCTGTAGGTATTACAGGTACTGCACTGCAGTGGTTTGTATCATATCTATCTAATAGACTCCAGTTTGTGCATGTAAATGGAGAGTCCTCTTCACACACTGAGGTTAATTATGGAGTTCCACAGGGTTCAGTGCTAGGACCAATTCTATTTACATTATACATGCTTCCCTTAGGCAGTATCATTAGAAGACATAGCATACATTTACACTGCTATGCAGATGACACCCAGCTCTATCTGTCCATGAAGCCAGATAACACTCACCAATGAGTTAAACTGCAGGAATGTCTTAAAGACATTGCCAGAAGAAAATTGTACATAGTGTGATCAGCTACATGAAATGTGTTTTCATTGATCACTAAGCAATCCACATGTCTACGTGACTTTTTACATGAACTCTTGTGTGATAAACTTATTTAGCATCTAACAGCTTCCTCTTTTCTAAGAACATACAGACTTAGAAAAGGGCAACCTCAGCTCTAAGTTCTTGGAATAACTTTGTTATCTTTGTACACACATGTGACCAGCTTGTATAAATAAAGAACGCAGACAGTGACAGAGCGCGAGTCCATGAGTGCTTCCTGCGAGGACGAGCACTCTGTGACTGCCCTCGCGAGTAAAGACGACTGCAGTGTTTGTGTTTTCTAACTCAGGTGTCTCAGCTGAAGAGCCCTGGGGGGATATTCTTAGAAATCCCCTGTCAGACATAAAGACCTGGATGGCCGCTAACTTTCTGCTTCTTAATTCAGATCAAACTGAGGTTATTGTACTCGGCCCTGAAAATCTTAGAAATATGGTATCTAACCAGATTCTTACTCTGGATGGCATTACCTTGGCCTCCAGTAACGCTGTGAGGAACCTTGGAGTCATATTTGACCAGGACATGTCCTTCAACGCACATATTAAACAAATATGTAAGACTGCGTTCTTCCATTTTTGCAACATCTCTGAGACAGGATATTTCTGATTTTAGAGTGATGCTGAAAAACTACTTCATGCATTTATTACTTCCAGGCTGGACGACTGTAATTCATTATTATCAGGATGTCCTAAAACTCCCTGAAAAGCCTTCAGTTAAAATCCAAAATGCTGCAGCAAGAGTCCTGACAGGGACTAGAAAGAAAGAGCAGATTTCTCCTGTTTTGGCTTCCTGTTAAATCCAGAATTCAAAATCCTGCTCCTCACATACAAGGTCTTAAATAATCAGGCCCCATCTTATCTTAATGACCTTGTAGTACCATATCACCCTATTAGAGCACTTCGCTCTCGCTCTGCAGGCCTACTTGTTGTTCCTAGAGTATTTAAAAGTAGAATGGGAGGCAGAGCCTTCAGTTTTCAGGCCCCTCTTCTGTGGAACCAGCTTCCAGTTTGGATTCAGGAGACAGACACTATCTCTACTTTCAAGATTAGGCTTAAAACTTTCCTTTTTGCTAAAGCATATAGTTAGGGCTGGACCAGGTGACCCTGAATCCTCCCTTAGTTATGCTGCAATAATCGTAGGCTGCCGGGGGATTCCTATGACGCATTGAGTTTTTCCTTTCCAGTCACCTTTCTCACTCACTATGTGTTAACAGACCTCTCTGCATTGAATCATATCTGTTATTAACCTCTGTCTCTCTTCCACAGCATGTCTTTTATCCTGTCTTCGTTCTCTCACCCCAACCAATCACAGCAGATGGCCCCGCCCCTCCCTGAGCCTGGTTCTGCCAGAGGTTTCTTCCTGTTAAAAGGATGTTTTTCCTTCCCGCTGTCGCCAAAGTGCTTGCTCATAGGGGGGTCATATGATTGTTGGGTTTTTCTCTGTATCTATTATTGTACGATCTACTGTACAATATAAAGCGCCTTGAGGCGACTGGTGTTGTGATTTGGCGCTGTATAAATAAAATTGAATTGAACTGAATTAAATTCTGATATCTTGCTTAATCGATGCTTCTCTGCATCTCCAGGTCTTCATCCATGTTTGTGACTCTTTGTTTAGTTACCTTATTTACTCATCACCATTAAAGCATTTAATTCCTTTGTCCTGAGTCCTGAATTTGGGCCCACAATCTGCTTGCCACACAGTTGATGCATTCATCGGAGTATGAATGTGTGTGAATGTCAGTTGTGCTTGTGCGAATGGGTGTGAATGGGTGAATGCACAAGTTGTGTAAAGCGCTTTGAGTGCTCAGAAGAGTGGAAAAGCGCTATATAAGAACTAGTCCATTTACCATAAGACCAATTGACTGCAAACAAGTGTGCTTGGTTTAGTCTAATGCAATCATGTGTTCAGTTCATTACACAGATTCTCGAGTGTTGATCTTCCAAAACCATAAAATAGTTTTTGTTTTGTTTTTTCCAGGTACAGAGTACAGATCTCTCTTCCCTCCCTGTTTTCCAGTGTCTGCTCTGGGATATAATAGTAAGAACAGCAGCAACAATCCAACACAGTGTGTGATGATTCCGGTTGCAAACAGATGGCTTACTTCCTGAGTTTTATTTATCTCCTCCCTCCTCTAAGGTAATAACTGGAAGAGCATGCATAATTCAGTGAAAATCAGGATTTCGATTACTGTCAGATGAAAGTGGTTTAATGTGTTTAATGTCTCTGCCTCATCACTTTCCTCATCGCTCCCTGAGGACTGTGTCACAGAGAGGAGTGAGACGTTGTAAACACCCTACTGCTGCAGTCATTTCTTTTTTATATATGCAACATTTATTTTGTCATTCATGGTCAGATGCAATACATCTCAGCTAAATATAAAATATCTGACTCTCTAAATATATTAAAATATAACAATGGCCCTCTTTAATGAGGCTAAATGATTTTTACCCAATGAGGATTTGGCTACACCTACACCAAAACCTTATTATGAGCTCACCTCCTGCTGGCCTCTTTAACAGCAGCCAAGCTGATATGTTTCACCTGAAGCAGAAAGTCCAGCATCCATGCCTCCTACTACTGATCTGTGCCTCTAGAGAGAAAAAGGAAAAGAGGTTTGTTCAATATTGATAAACTGTATATGGTGTGATGCTGTTTTGATTATTTATTATTTATAAAATTGCTCCTTATAGCTCATTCAGTTGCACAGCTATTTCTCAGATGCATTTTAGAGAGATTTAAGTACTTATTGTTTCCATGCATCCACTAAATGGCCTAAAAACTTTGAATGCATTATGCTAAAGTCGAAGCTAGGAATCTGCTGGTTATGTTCCCTGGGCGAGCTATGGCTGCATTGTTGATGACTATTTTTCAGTTTTAGTTTCCCCATATTTATGGTTTCTACATCGTGGTTCTGCTCTGCCCATTTTGTGTGTATGTGCAAACTACAAAAGTGATTTAACTATTAATTAAAGTGTAGTTATCACCCTGGGCTACATCAGTTTTGTGTGTATTGTTTCTTTGGTGGTTTTCTTCTGTTAGCCCATACATGCTAGCTGATCACCAATTAAAGCAAGGAATGGTTTGTGGTCATGTGATCATGTGCCAATTCGCCACCCTTAAGTTGTTCTTCATACTTTGCATTCACATTAAAAACTGAAGTCTAGCAAATGTAACTTAAATGTTCCACAATCTGAATCACATATTATTAAACACAGAGAGGAAAATTGTTATTATCTATATCGTGTTCATTTTAATTGAATTGATAATTTGAAAAATCTGTCAATTAAAAGTTTTCATTATTCAAACTTAAAATTGCTTCATTGTACGCTTAAATATTTTTTGAAACTGAAAATACATCAAGAAACTATGACTAAAAATGGTTACATACACATATTTGCAAATTAAAACAAATCAACAAATAACTGAATTACAGGTTCAATAATGCTATGTATTAACCATTTATGAAAAAGCATGCAAACCTGGCTGAAGTCCAAAAGTCTCAGTTTTTACCTTTTTGTGCTTCTTAAAATTTCTGTTCATCTATGTTAACAAAGAAAAAATCAAAACAGATTAAATCTCTTTGCACATATTATATTATTTTTTAAATTGAATGTCAAACTGTAACTGTTCCTTGATTTACTGTAGTTTAGAAATAATGCAAATAGTTTAAGCTTGCTTGTGGCATGTTTACTAAAGTAAATGAAGTACAGACTTTGAAATGTACTTAAACTAAGAAAGTCAAAAGTAGCTGTTTGGAAGACATTTCTACCAACTATTTTTATGCAAAGCTAACTGAATCTACTGCTATATTAACTCAATACTAAAATTACAGCATATGGGAACGGGAAGAACAACAAAATCATTTTTAATGACTCAGCATAGGGAAGTACAGCAAGGCAACCACCTGTACTAGCCTGCCTGTATTTAAAAAAATAAAATTATTAGACCTCACTTTGTTTTGCAGGACATTTCACAATATGAAAAAAAATCCCCTTAGGTTCCTATCATATATAAATCCAATATTTGATTTTAAAAAATGAGGCCATTACATGTAAGCTTTAAGTTTCCTGTTTATGGGGAAATTTTGGGAAAATCTGGATATTGTCCAGCCCCAATTTCTTTCACAAAAAAAACAAAACAAACACAAAAACCCCGCAAAACCTCTCTGGAGATAAAGAAGAATCTGTAAAAAGATAGATGGAAAGGAGCAGGAAAAGATCATAATAAATGGTCTGCACTTTCATATCCCATTTTAACCTCAAAGGTTCTATAAAACACCTCGCAGTGTCTCTTATTCACACAGTCACACCCTCACCAGTGATGTGAGGAGAGCTGCTATCCAAGATATTTGTCTGCTATTAGGAACTCAGTGTGTAAGCCAAGCAGTCTCTGGCATGTGCAAAGGCCACAGATTACAGGACAGCTCCACCACTTGAGCCACAGCCTAACATTTCGCTACACCTGAAAATAGCAAAACTGATGACTTAGCGTCAAGATCAACATCTAATTACAGCTAATACCGATAATGTGACACCTTTGTATAGCTAAATGTGTAGCAGCAAAGAACACGGTCTTGTCACTCCTTTTGATGGATATAATAACTCTACTTCCAAAGTTAATTTGGAGGGGACAATGAACAGAAGCAGTAATTGCAGCTCAACATGTGTTAAAATAATCTTTTCAGCCAGAATTATTTGAACACCCTGAACCAGAAATTGCCCAAACAATGCAAGAAATTAGTCTCCTGAATTCTTTTTCTTCTTTGTCCTTAGCGGGCGCCCGGCGGCGGTGGTTGCCGCACAACCATTACGCTGCTATAGGTGCTGCAGGTTCTCTTGCTTGACCAACGCTTTTTGATCTAAGGCGATGGTTCTTGCCTTCTCGAGGTCAAGTCGACGGGTCCTCAAATCATCCTCGATTTGTTTCATCCATGTCTTCTTTGGTGCATTTTGCTGCACATTAGATCGGTGATAAATTGATCGGTCGAGGCTTGGACTCCGCGGCGGCCCTCAAATGCCTTGCGCATCACATCGATAACGATGTTGAACAACAGAGGTGACACCACATCACCCTGCCGGACCCCGGTCATGATGGGGAATTCTTCGGACATTTAGTCACGAATACGTACCAAGGCCTGCTGAATAGTGGCTCTTAGAGCCGGCTCTTTGACGTGAACGACGCGAGCCGGCTCCTTATCGCGAGCCGTGGGTTTTTTTTTTTCCTTTCTCTCACCCTCTCTCTCGCACTTTTTTCCCCGCTTCACTCAGCACACCAGCCTTGTGCTTTGCGCTGGGAAGAGGGGGGAGGGACGGTAGTTACACTCAGTAGCACAGGAACAGAGCCAGAGGGAGAGAAAGAGAGCAGGGACAACAACGTCACATTAGAAAGGTATAGTAATCATCCACAACTATTTTCGGTTGCAGATGATAAAGGATTCAGAAAGTTTATTCATGCAGGTCCATATGACAGAGAATATGCATGTTCTTTTATATAAATAATAATTAATAAGTAATTTATATTTAATTGTGTTGTGGTTTGCAGTGTTTTGTGTTGTTTCACTTTAAATTTGTAAAAGAAAAAAGCTGAAAATTTAAAAGTTGAAATCTGAATAGTTGATTTTTGTATTATATGATTTATTTATTACATTTTATGTGGAGTGAATAAATAAAAGTATATTTACGGTGGCCCCTACAGACAAAGCACATACAAACGTCAAAACACGTACGAACCCTGAAGCATGTACAAACTCCAAAACACGTAAAAACTCCAAAACACGTAAAATTACGTACAAACTCCAAAACGCGTGAAAACTCAGAAGCACATAAAAACTCAAAACACGTACAAAAGACAACAGAAGTGCTCCAGGATGCTAGGGGCAGTGTTGAACTTTTGTTACCTAGTGGCTACACAAGCCAGCAAGTACCAACAACCGGATTTGGTGTGTGGTAGTAAGAGGTAAATGAACATTTTTTTTATTTTTTATTATTTGACTATACATGAATGGTTGTGTATAAATACACAAACAGTACACATATGCTTTCATTTAAAGTGGGATCCCGTGGATGGGGTTAATAAGATGGGGGTGAGGAGAGGTAAAGAGGAGCAGGGAAAGGTTAGGTTTAGGGTCCAAATCCCACCCTGCACAGGGTCTACTGAGGTTAGGTTTAGGGCCCATTCCAGAGATAGGGGAGTACTCAGTCCAATTAGGTATTAGAGTGGTTAGGTTTAGAGCCGAAATTGAGGGTTAGGTGTGAATAAGAAACAGGCCACCAGCAAGCTGGTAGCCTGGCGTGCACGGGCCATCGATGGGGCCGGGTGGTGGTGTCCCTGCTCTGGTTCAAAAAATTACCCATTTCTAGGGTCTAGTGCACTTCATTAGGCCTTCGCGACGTTTCGGCGTAGTTTCGCGTTCTTCAGGTTGGCCCAGTGTGTTTCTGTCTGTTTGTGTTCTGTTCTGCCTCTCTTGGCTTTTATACTTTTAGTTGACTCCTCCTTCTTTTAGGTTTTCTATTTGTGTTTTTCAAATACTTGTTTGTCTTCATTGCTTTCTCTGTTTCTCTTATTTTTTCTTCGTTTCTTACTTGTTTTACTTCGTTGCTTTCTCTGTTTCTCTTGTTTGTCTCTTTGTCTTATTTGTTTTTCTTTCTTTATATTTCTCTTTGTTTTCATGGCACCCCCTGCTTGGTTTGACATCCCGTCCTTTGTTGTTTATGTTTCTTATCTTTCTTTCTGTTTGTTGACTTTCTTGTCTTTTCTGTTTTTCATTGTTTTTCCTAGGGACCCCCCTGGTTAGGGTTAGAATTTGAGAAAGGACTGGGGCCCCAGCAATGCTGGAAAGCCACAAGTGCACGGTCCTTCGCTGGTGCTGCCTTCCGTAGCGGACTTCTTGCCACTCGTCAGCCATGACGGGTGGTTTTTAATTATTTTTTAATTTGTAAATGTCTTTTAATGTAGATGAAATGTAAAAAAATGAATTGTTTTTTCAACTAAAAGTGAAACCCAAAAGGGGCTCAAAACAACTAAAAGAGAGCCCAAAAGGCTTAAAAATCCCTTAAAATAAAAACTGTCTGTTCGGCTGTTTCTTTTACATTTCTACTAAAAATTAAAAAAAAAAAAATAACTAAACAAGGTTTGTTTTTAACCAAAAAAGAAAACATCCAAAAGGGGCTCAAACAACTAAAAGAGAACACAAAGGCTTAAATAAATCCCTAAATACAAAAAAAAAACGTGTTTTCCGGTTCAAAAAAATTAAAACGTGCCTCAGGCAACGTTTCGACCTTAAGAGGTCTCCCTCAGGCCTGTGAGGCACGAAAGAAAACAAAATCAACAAAAATCCAAGCGCTCAAAACAATGGCTGGCTGCTGGAGATGTGCACTGTTCGGTCATCAAAAGCAGAATGAGCTCTCTCTCCTACCTGCGCTCCTTTTATATTCTCCGGTCTGTAATGCGTTTTATACAGTTCTTTTTTTTTTATTAATGTTGTTTCAGTGTCCCTGTCTTCTTATAAAATTAGGGTTTGACTCTGTATGTGTTCATCTATTTGTACTATGATGAATTATATGAATTGAAAAAAAATTATTTCATTATATTATTTACATTTATTTATTTATTAGTGTTAATGCTTATTTAATATTTGAGTATATAAATTAATATTTATTCCTTGACGTTATCATAATGAATTTACTGTTATTAGTGTAACCCTTTTACATGAGATTAATATATTTTAACATTTGTACTTTATAAAATTAATTAAGGAAAAAATATACCTTTTTAAAGAAGTCAAACTTAGAATTAGAGTTAGACATCAAGCCAATTTGGGTTATTAGGGGAAAGGTTAGGGTTAGGGAAAAGGATCATGGGTGGGGTTAGGGTAAGGGAAAGGGTTGGGGTTAGGGAAAGGTAGTGGGAGGAGATAGGAGGTAAAGGTGAAAAGGGGGAGGGGTTAGGGTTAGGAAAAGGACCCGGGTTGGGGATAAAGGGTTAGGATGATACAAAATTGGACCAGACTAGGGTAAATTCCAAATAGGGTTGGACAAACAATTTGGGATCCGGAGTTGGGTCAAAATAGAAACTGAATCAATTTTGCATATTTAAGCCAGATGGTTCTTTGGTACCTAACAAAAAAAATCCAATACTTTTCCTTCTTTTTACGTTCCCAATCCGTCCACTTCACATTTCTTTGCAAGCCAGCCATTCTCATCGCTTCTTCACCATGAATTGAAAAATGTTTAACCAAAGGAGTTTCTGTTGCCTTCTTGTTCTTCACATTGTATCGATGTTGCATCATACGTGTGGACAATGTATTCTTGGTTTCTCCAACATATTGAACACCACATTTTGAACAAAAAATGACATATACACAATTCTTCGAGTTGGTGCTGAAACCTTGCTCAACTTGAAACACTTTTTTCTCAACACTCTTGATGAACTTAAGTCTAACAAATTGGGATTCCAACACCTGTGGTTTCCGCAAAGTTAAAGATGGTAATCTAGCTTTAACCAAAAAATCCCGCAAGTTTTTATTCCGTCTATAGGCTGTGATAACCTTAGACGAAGGAACAAATTGCTGTATATCTGGAACCGTGTCAAAATTCGTTTTAAACTTCCCATTTAAAACCTTGGAAATACTCGAATAGGTTGTAATCAGTGGAATCAAATTCCGATCATCCAATGTTTTAGATTCCTTAAAGGTCTTGCATTCCCTAAGAAAGGACCTAGGGTAACCTCTGTTCCTCAAGGCCCTAAAAAGAGCCCTTACTGCTTCAAAAAACTCCACTCGTCTCGCGCAAATCCGATCGAACTGTAAAAGCTGTGCTTTCACAATTCCTCTAAAACAGTGTGTCGGATGGAAACTTTTCTTGTGGAGTAGTGCGTGCGTATCAGTTGTTTTAAAATGCACTTTAATATCTAACTTAAGTGTCTTTAAGAAATCCGGTCCTTTAAACACCGTGGTATCTAGGAAATCAATCTAGTTTTCCTCAAATTCCTTCTTCAAAGTAATTGATGGATCGTGTGTGTTGAGAATTTCCACAAAATTATCAAATTCCTCACGTGATTCCGTCCAGATACCCCAAATGTCATCTAAGTATCTGAGATAACATTTTGGTTTCGTCCCACATTTGGCTAATACTTCTTTCTCCCAATTGGCCAGGGTTAGGGTTAGGGGGTTAGGGGGTAATAGCCAGTAGTCGACCAAATAAAATGGAATAACTTGAAAAGTAAGTGTCGTAGAGGGATGAAAGTGGTGTCTACGGGGTTTTTTGGGGTCCTCCGGACACCCTGGTGAAGACCCCATGTCGATAGCACCAACGGTTCTGGACTTGGTTGAAATCGGTTAAAATTTGACCGAATAAAAAGTTCAAAGTTGCAGATAGGAGTGTCTGATCGGGCTAATTCCACCACCACTGTACTCAGCAGGCCCTGCTGGGTCGTTAGACACCCGACATGGCATTAGGGTTAGGGGGAGCTGGGGTTAGGGTTAGGTTTTGTGTAAGAGCAGGCCACCAGCAAGCTGGTAGCCTGAGATGCACGGGCCATCGATGTGGCCGGGTGGTGGTGTCCCTGCCCCTTTTTTATATAGGCAGGAAGGATGACAATTTCTTTATTTAATTTGTTTAATTTATTACTTAGAATAACAATTTAGAAAAATATACTTAATTGCTCGATGTTTAATTACTTGATGAGACTCAGAAGATAAATACCACTTTCCTTTCCTTTTTTTTTTAATGAATGCATTTATTGAAGAAGGACCACCAAAATCTTTGTTCTATTTGGTGTACATATTAAGAGTTGCTGGACTAACAGTTGGTTTGATTTGCTTCAGAGAATCCTCAAATTCTTTCATCTTAATGTTGCGCACCTCAGCAGCAGCTATAATACGGACTTGGTCTGGTCCCAACTCTCTTATTGGGCCAAGTGCAGCATCTCTGGCTAATGCTGTCAAATTGCTCCCTGAATATCCTGCAGTCACTTTTGCAAGACAGGACAGTTCGTTTTGGCTCAGTGGACTCCCGTGCTTTCCCAAAAGATTTTTCAGCAGCGTAAATCTTGTCTTCTCATCGGGTAAGGTCACATATACTCTTTTTGCAAAGCGCCTTAATATTGCTTCATCGAGCTCCTGGGGCCTGTTAGTTGCTCCAATTACAAGTACCCTGTCATCCCTTCCTGACTGCAACCCGTCAAACTCAATGAGGAACTCGGTTTTTAAATGGCGAGAGGCGTCATGCTCCCCCTCCCTCCTTTCATAGAGCAAGCTGTCCACTTCATCGATGAAGATTACTGAGGGCTGTAACTCTCTTGCAACCGCAAAGAGTGCTCGTACGAGCTTCTCGCCTTCTCCCACATATTTGGAGGTCAAACTAGCAGCACTAATGTTGAAGAATGTTGCATTAGACTCTGCAGCAACTGCTTTGGCGAGCATGGTCTTCCCATTTCCTGGTGGGCCAAATAAAAGCAAGCCACGTGCAGGAGCTCTCAGACCAGTAAAGAGATCAGGTCTTAAGGCAGGAAGGATGACAATTTCTTGAAGTGCTTGCTTTGCCAGATCCTGCCCTGCGATGTCATCAAATGACACAGTCGCTCCACTGCAGTGAACAGAAGAAATATTTTAAATGTGCAAAACTTTTTTTTTTTTTAAATTTCACCCAGGGAAAAATGTCTTGTTGATTGTGATGCTTCTGATACCTTTCTACAATTTCATTCATAACTAGAAAGGGCATTTTCTGAAGAAACTGCAGTGTGAATGCTTGAATCTGAATGTATGCACTGAAATGAATTAATTGCTGAATGTTAAGTTAAAAATTCTGAATGAGCTGGAAAATACAGAATTTTTAACCTGAAAACAAAAGTGCAGAACTTTTGAAAGTTGATGTTCACACAGAAGAAGTTGGAAAAAAGCTAAACATGTTTAAAATGTAAATAATAAAAAGATGAGTAATGACAAAAGAAAATTTAGAGTCAGAAAACATCTGAATGAATACTAAAAGTTCATATTCTTCTAATTGAAATGAACTTAAAAGATGAACAAACATTCTGGAGAAAATACAAACTTGTGTACTGTATAGAGATTTGTGAGTAAATTCAAATGAAAGCCTAAGGTGGTGACACAGTTTAACACATGCAAATAATCAAATAAACACAGTCCTTTTTGTGAACATGGATAAATAAGTATCAATAGTTTACAGCATTGTTCAGCCATGCCACTAAATGCTTTTTTACACATTGTTTTAACCTGGGCTCAGACACAAAGTCCCAAATTTAGTTAGTCCCTGACTTTGAGTTGTGGTTATGACTAATTATTATACACAAGGCTTTATCTATCTGAACTCTAAGGACACAAATATAAAAAAACTATACTTACCAGCTGATACCCCACACTACACACTAGGTGTGTCAGCAGAGGTGGGACCAAGTCATTGTTTTGCAAGTCTCAAGTAAGTCTCAAGTCTTTATCCTCAAGTCAAGTCTCAAGTAATGTCAGGCAAGTCAGAGTCAAGTCTCAAGTCACTGGTGTAAAAGTCCGAGTAAAGTCACAAGTCTGAAATTTTGAATTTCAAGTCCTTTCGAGTCTTAAAAAAAAAGAAAAAACGAAAAAAGAATGTTGCTGTTATGCTAAATGTAAATATTAGACCATGTAATTTTTAAATCTGTGTTTTTCTCAACACATGACAAAATAGTGAACTTAGAAAATATACACAAATTGTGAAATTGCACCTCTTTAAAATGCAGCTCAATTAAACCTAGCTCCTAGAATAATTTTCACCGACAGTTCTGAGATAAGCTGCATGTTATTCTTGGATGCGGTTGTAGGACCGGCTTTAAAATCGCATGACAAAAATATCATACATATTTAAAAAAACTGCATCACCTATGTAGCCTGGACAACATTTGCTAGTTAGATGAAGTCAGCTATCTCATTGTAGCATATTTATATGCATATTTATAATCATACGGTTCTTGGAGTGAGTGCATACACTCATGAAGTTTAGTAACTTCCGGTCACTGCAACAAGCCCAGGTACAGTTTACCGCCGGATGGGTACAGGACCTTGAAATGCACCGTGTAGAAAGTAAAGACCATCGTACCTATCATAAGTTTACCAGTCTCACAAATTGTCTTCATAAATACACATTCGTTAACCGTTTATTAATAGGACCTTTGAGCTCAAGGGTAATTAATTAGTAGTGGAAATAATTTCTGGTAGCATTACAGAAATGTAGCAGTGACAATAATACTGTATGCTGTAATCGCACTGGGCAGTTAGTGATACAAAACAACTGTTTTATCCTGTGAATAAAAGTATATGTATATGTAAGTATAATGTACCATAATAACAGAAGCGAAACGCAATATTGTGTCAGGACAATTCACTATTTATGCACAATAAACAAAGGAGCATAGCGCGAGAATTTCTGTTCAGCGCCAGACTTGCTTGTAACCTATATCACCAATTATGTTAAGAAAAATGACGCATTAACTACAACAGAAGACTGACCTTTGTGGGAATGCTTGGAGCAGACTAACCTGTGAGCTGGAGTGTTCTGGGACGTTATATTTGGTCTTTGAATGGCTGCAATCCAGGCCACCCGTCGCCTCTTTGTTACTTCGGAAACATGGCTCGAACAATTTACAGTGGGGCAAAAAAGTATTTAGTCAGCCACCGATTGTGCAAGTTCCCCCACCTAAAATGATGACAGAGGTCAGTAATTTGCACCAGAGGTACACTGCAACTGTGAGAGACAGAATGTGAAAAAAAAATCCATGAATCCACATGGTAGGATTTGTAAAGAATTTATTGGTAAATCAGGGTGGAAAATAAGTATTTGGTCAATAACAAAAATACAACTCAATACTTTGTAACATAACCTTTGTTGGCAATAACAGAGGTCAAACGTTTACTATAGGTCTTTACCAGGTTTGCACACACAGTAGCTGGTATTGTGGCCCATTCCTCCATGCAGATCTTCTCGAGAGCAGTGATGTTTTGGGGCTGTCGCCGAGCAACACGGACTTTCAACTCCCGCCACAGATTTTCTATGGGGTTGAGGTCTGGAGACTGGCTAGGCCACTCCAGGACTTCCAAATGCTTCTTACGGAGCCACTCCTTTGTTGCCCGGGCGGTGTGTTTTGGATCATTGTCATGTTGGAAGACCCAGCCTCGTTTCATCTTCAAAGTTCTCACTGATGGAAGGAGGTTTTGGCTCAAAATCTCACGATACATGGCCCCATTCATTCTGTCCTTAACACGGATCAGTCGTCCTGTCCCCTTGGCAGAAAAACAGCCCCATAGCATGATGTTTCCACCCCCATGCTTCACAGTAGGTATGGTGTTCTTGGGATGCAACTCAGTATTCTTCTTCCTCCAAACACGACGAGTTGAGTTTATACCAAAAAGTTCTACTTTGGTTTCATCTGACCACATGACATTCTCCCAATCCTCTGCTGTATCATCCATGTGCTCTCTGGCAAACTTCAGACGGGCCTGGACATGCACTGGCTTCAGCAGCGGAACACGTCTGGCACTGCGGGATTTGATTCCCTGCCGTTGTAGTGTGTTACTGATGGTGACCTTTGTTACTTTGGTCCCAGCTCTCTGCAGGTCATTCACCAGGTCCCCCCGTGTGGTTCTGGGATATTTGCTCACCGTTCTCATGATCATTTTGACCCCACGGGATGAGATCTTGCGTGGAGCCCCAGATCGAGGGAGATTATCAGTGGTCTTGTATGTTTTCTATTTTCTGATGATTGCTCCCACAGTTGATTTTTTCACACCAAGCTGCTTGCCTATTGTAGATTCACTCTTCCCAGTCTGGTGCAGGTCTACAATACTTTTCCTGGTGTCCTTCCAAAGCTCTTTGGTCTTGGCCATGGCGGAGTTTGGAGTCTGACTGTTTGAGGCTGTGGACAGGTGTCTTTTATACAGATGATGAGTTCAAACAGGTGCCATTCATACAGGTAACGAGTGGGGGACAGAAAAGCTTCTTACAGAAGACGTTACAGGTCTGTGAGAGCCAGAGATTTTCCTTGTTTGAGGTGACCAAATACTTATTTTCCACCCTAATTTACGAATAAATTCTTTACAAATCCTACCATGTGAATTCATGGATTTCACATTCTGTCTCTCACAGTTGAAGTGTACCTCTGGTGCAAATTACTGACCTCTGTCATCATTTTAAGTGGGGGAACTTGCACAATCAGTGGCTGACTAAATACTTTTTTGCCCCACTGTATCTTCAACGACGTAATCCGATAACAACCGATCTCTTTACCCGTCGGCTTCCCGTGGCTGTCATGCGACCGGTTATTGCAGTTAATAATACAACAGCTTCTTGACATTTTTGTGTTTCTTTTTATCGCTGTGTGACTGATTTCAATTGAAAGCCTGCGTGCGCTAGTACCTCTTGCCACGAGTTCCCAGAATTCTTTGCGGTTTTACCCCTGAATGACGTCACATTTTCAATCTCTATATAATATGCATGTTAAATTTTAGATTTGGGGTGAAATATCAAGTCTTTTCAAGTAAACCGGTTCAAGTCCAATTCACGTCCCAGGTCATTGGTGTAAAAGTCCAAGTCAAGTCACAAGTCTTAGAACATTTTTTCAAGTCAAGTCTAAAGTCATAAAATTAATGACTCGAGTCCAAGTCATGTGACTCGAGTCCACACCTCTGTGTGCGGGCAGGCGGAGAGGAGGATCCAAACGCAGGACTCAGACACTAACTTGAAACTTAAAAACCTCAGCTTTATTGCTGGTACGAAAACAAAACATGAAGTGAACATGGAATATGGAGAACCGAAACACACAGGCATAATCTGATGGTACGACGCGACACCGAGCATGGGAAAACACAGGGCTTATATACACAGGGTAGTAACGGGGGAATCGGCAACAGGAGGGAGACACAGCTGGGAGAGATCAGGGCTAATGAGACATGGGGAACAAAGCTGCACACACTAACATAAGACAAAGACTTTCACAATAAAACAGGAAACATGAATCACAACTCAGAGACATGGACTCAACACAGAGACAGAAAATGACACATGGAACTGAACTATACATGAAACCACAATTCCTAAAACATGGATAATAGAAACATGAAACTCTAATAATAATAATAATAATCCCCACAACCACAAGAGAACAAGAAAACAATCCATGATGCAAAATAAAACCAAAACATAATAAACTCAAAATACTGGGTCCAACGGACCCAGAACCGTGACAAGGTGTGCCATGTGACCTGAAACCTTGGTACAAAATCATCATAATCATTCTGTTAACACTGTTTTTTAACACTGTTTGTGTTGCTGTTCAGCAGTTTAAAATGTTTTAGATTGGATTACATGGAATGAATTTGAATTTTCTTGGGGGTTTTGTGTGTGTTTCGTTCTCAGCAGATTTTGAATTCCAGTTACCACATTTCTGGTCATATGACATCTCGAGTGCCCACTTAAAAAAAATCCCCACAGTTAATTCAACATTAAAACAAAATAAAAATATGTTAAATAAATAAAGGTTTGCTCTGTGATGAAATATTAAATAAGCATACATTGTACAGAGCACTAACAATGAAAACAATCCTTTAGCCTGTTGATCAGAGAGAGGCAGTCATTATGTCCATTTAAAACCTGTAATCACAGAGCACAACGTTTCTGTGAAACTATGAAGTCCCATATGATCCTCATCATGTCCAGTGACTTCAGAGTGGATCCTCCCTGTCATCCGGCCAGTGTTTGATGTGTGGCAAGCAGTACAGAAGCAGGATAGCTGAGGACTTTAAAAGAAGAGCAGAAAACGGGAACATATATAGTTGTAAATGTAAATATCAGTGATACTTGTCTTGTCAAAGGGAATAAAATAATGAAAATGTCAACTTACACACTCATTTAGGGAGGATCTTGACACTGCACAGAGGCACAATCAGTCTGACAATGATGGTGATCTCCAGGGATGTTTTCCTGCAGCAACATTCCTGCCAACTGGCCATATGATCCAGAGTAGTTGGTTTGTAATGAACAGAAAGGTGTATATGTTAGGTAGTGTGCACTCAGAGCTGGTCCTAAGAAACAAACACATCCTGTAATAAACTGAATACCTGTAGTAGTGCTGCTGCAAATATAAAGCCCTTCTATCATGTGTGGTTTCAAAGAAGGTGTTTTGGAGGCTCAGTCACAGAAACTGTGCAGTCTGTTCAGTCCTGAGTGTCTCAGCTCTGAAGGGGATGGATCACAGAGGGAAACACCTGAGTACAGACATTACAATACACTCTAACACTCCTAAGGTCAAGTGAAAACACAATTTAAACACTTTACAAAGAATGAATACATGTTTTCATGGAAATTATGTCATTAACCCTTTTTGTTGTGAGTAAATCTCACCGACTGCTTGTGGGACAAGCTAGAAGGAAGACTAATCTCTCCTGTGCTCCAGATGTGAAGTCTCACGCTCTGATCGTACGGCGATGAAGATGGTGATGATGAAGCCTCTCTGATCTGTGGCATTACAGTTTCTGGCTGCTATGTGCTTCACACTGTTGGATTTTACATGTGAAGCTTGGAGAAGACACAGGAAGACTGTGTCTCTCTTAACAAAAAAAAAAAAAAAAAAAAGGAAACCTAACACCCCCCCCCAAACTCCCCAACCTCACACCATCCAATGTCTATACAAAAGTAGGGTATCGGCTGGTAACAGAAAGCAAGTGTTATATATGTACTACATATGTAACACTGCTGAAACATTTCTGGCCAGAAATGTGCTGTTATCAACCCAGACCCACCCTGATGATTGCACTGGCCAAAACATGATAAAAGCTCATAAAAATATATGTTTCATAGAAAAATTTGTCCAAAAATATAATCGTATACTTTTGAAAAAGATTAAAGTTTATAACAAACCAAAATAATAAAATTTTTGTAAATAGTATTTCAAAATAGAGGCACACATAAAGTGGCTTAACTGTCATTATTGCTGTAATTAGGTTTGTTTGTTTGTTTGTTTGTTTTTTTAAAAAGCAACCTTTAGTCATTGTTGTTCTCTCAGAAACAATGAAGAAGCTGTTGAACATTTATTTGTTGTGTGGGCAATCCTCTGGTCCACCCTCCCTCCCTCCCAGCCACAGTGAGACTGGGGCAGCCTGGCAGGATGTTGAAGCCTGGCTGCAGAGAGGATATGCCTACACTGTTCATTTTAAACTGCTATATTTGATTTTTCTGACATTTATAGGTTACTATTAGTGAATTTTGGATTTTCTGTAATAAATAAAATTGTCATCTTTTACTGATATCATTACTTAATTCATGTAATTGTATTGTAAATGTAAACAATTCAAACATTATACTGCAATGCAGGGCGTTTTTTTCTTAAGTCAACTTTTAAATATTGTTCTACTTTCTATTCAAAGATCTAGATCATGAATCATCATGAATCATGAGGTCTGACCCAAGACTTTGTGGACTGGTGCCAGCTGAACTACCTCCAGATCAACGCCAGTAAAACCAAGGAACTGGTGGTAGACTTCCGCAGGCACAAGCATTCTCCACTGCAACCACTGAACATCCAAGGTATGGACATTGAGGCTGTGGACAGCTACAGGTACCTTGGTGTTCATCTGAACAGCAGACTGGACTGGACTCATAACTCAGACGCCCTCTACAGGAAAGGGCAGAGCAGGCTGTACCTGCTGCGGAGACTCAGGTCATTTGGAGTGGAGGGCCCACTCCTGAAGACCTTCTATGACTCTGTTGTGGCTTCTGCTATCTTTTATGGTGTGGTCTGCTGGGGCGGCAGCATCTCTGCTGGGGACAGGAAGAGACTGAACAGGCTGATCCGAAGGGCCAGCTCTGTTCTAGGATGCCCTCTGGACCCAGTGGAGGTGGTGAGTGACAGGAGAACGGCGGCTAAGCTGTCATCCCTGTTGGACAACATCTCCCACCCCATGCAGCAGACTGGGACAGCACTGAGCAGCTCCTTCAGTGGGAGACTGCGGCACCCACGGTGTGGGACGGAGAGATTTCGCAGGTCTTTCCTCCCCACTGCTGTCAGACTCCATAATAAAGACTTTAACTGATCAAGCACACACATCCATACATATGCAATAATGCTAAGTGCAATAATCCTTTCTGTCATCGTTGTATTTTTACTCAGTTGTATATAGTATTTGTATTTGTATTCTATTTTTATCTTATTGTATATTTATTTTATTTTATTCTACTGTATATAGTATTTTATTTTATTCTATTCTGTACAGTTGTGTACTGTATTTATTCTTATTGTATTCTAATTTTTGCCTCATAACTTTTGCACTGTCCACTTCCTGCTGTGACAAAACAAATTTCCCACATGTGGGACTAATAAAGGTTATCTTATCTTATCTTATCTTATCTTATCTTATCACAGGACAATACACAGTATACAGGGTCATTGTAACTATGGTAGGTCTTCATTACTCCAGAATGGAGACATCGCTCTGGCTGAGAAATGAAAATTAGGTCAAGCAGTGTGTTCTTCTCAGTGGTAGGGGCAGTGATGACCTGTGCGTATCCCCTAGACTCAAACAGTTCCAGGATTGGTTTGTTTGCACTGGATAAAACATTCTCATTAAAATCACCACAAACTATGATGGGATGACAGTCCATGATCTCTAATGAGTCTAATAGGCTTACCAGGTTTTTCAGGAATGGCCTCAGAGTGTAGTCTGGAGGTCTGTACACAACTGCAATCAGAGCACTGACTGGTGCTTCAACCTTTAAAGCCAGAAATTCAAGGTCAGTTACATTATGGATGTACTGTTTTTCATGCACTTGAATGTCACTTTTCACATAAACAGCAACTCCACCACCACTTCTGTTTGCCATCTGGGGAAAGTTTGTGTAGGACAGGTGTCTGTTGCATTTGAACAAATTGTAATTTTTCAAGTGGAGACTCTGCGACAAAAGAGCCCCGCAGGTGTGTTTCTGTTAGGCACAAAACATCTGCTAGACACAATTCATGGTGACTCTTGATGTCATTAATGTGAGCTGGCAGTCCCTCTGTATTATGATGAACAATGGTGAAAACGTCTGACCTGCTCAGTGTTTGTCTCACGTGTAGAAGAGGCATCATGTCATCAAGGTTGGCTTGTCTCATGTTCTCAAGCGCTGCAGTGATTTCTGGGTTGGTGAATATTTTTTTCTCCTCCATATCAAGAAGATACAGTCCACTGAGAGACGTCACTCTACTGACAGCTACGTAGGCCATGCCGGGCTCAAAAATGCTCTTAAGAGAGACAACAGCTGATGTAGTTGTCATACCCTGTACCTTATGTATTATACATGCAAAGGCCAGCTTCACTGGGAACTGTCTTCGTACCACTCCTTTCTGCTTCAGATTCTCCTCTGCTCTCTCAATGTACACCATGTCGTCTGCTGGTGTGCGGTTATTCTTTCCAGATGTCTCATTATCCATTTTAAGTACAAGCTTGATGATGTGTTGGTCGTTTTCAGAGTGAACTACTCTAAGTAGTATTCCAAAAGCTCCATTAACCAAACCATTTTGTATGTCAATGTTTCTGGTGAGCATGACACGAGCTCCTTCTGCAACTTTCAGTGTGTCTGGTAACTTGTTTTTACCTCCTTTGAATGGTCTGTCTTGAAGTGCCATTCTGCCAGTTCTAGGATCTTTTCTAAAATCATCTGCATGGATGTCAATGATACGAGTATGGAGCAGAGCCAGTGTTGAAGAGTTGTGTGCATCCACTTCTTTATTAGTTGCAAAAATGTGCAACGCATCAGTCGGACAAAGGGCTGGTTCAGTTATGGCCTGTGACAACAAATTTCTATCTGCTTCACAAAGCTCATCCAACTTTCCTTTCACACGAATTCTGTTCAGCATCTCAGCAAAGACAACATCATCTTTCTGACGCATAATCTCGGTCAGAGTGATCATTTGAAAATGCTCCCGCCACAGGTCGATCTCGGACGGGTCGTGCACACAGAGAGGTTTAGACTGTCGCACTGGGGGTAGCTGATAGAAGTCTCCGACAGCAATAACTGACATGCCTCCAAAGGGTCTCCGAGTCCCTTTGATCTGTTTGAGTCTTGCATCTACATATGCAAAGAGATGTCTTGACACCATAGACACTTCGTCAATGACGATTATTTCAGCATTCAAAAGTTCTGATCTGACTTCATCCAGCTGATTGCCAAGTCCCTGAATTGGAGGTTTTAAGCTTCTAGGCAGCTTGAGAAGAGAATGCAGTGTTGTTCCAGAAATGTTAAAAGCTGCAGTCCCAGTGAAAGCAGTTAACAGGACAGTGGGTCTTGATATGTCAACGTCGTCTGCATATCTGGGCACTTTGCTCAGTATCTTAGATGTTTCTGAGTAGATGCATTTGATAAGATGTGATTTTCCTGTTCCAGCACCACCATTAATATAAAAGAAAAACTGCTCTGGATTTAGAGCACAGACTCTTTTAATGCACCAGTCTCTAACTGCATAAAATATGCAGGCTTGCTTCTTGTTCAGATTCTGAAACATCTGACGTAACAATGTGGGATCAATAGCAGGGGGTTCCCTGATGGCTCTGACTTCTGTTGAAGCATCAGCCTGACTGCTGTAGTCGGTCACATCTTCCTGTTCATTTTCATTGTCTCGCTCTCTTTCTTGTTCAACAAGTGGCAACCTTACGAGATCTGATTCAGGTGCCAGATTACACCATTCGTCAGTCACACCTCTGTTCTGCTCATATTCCTCAACAGCGCTCTCGATCTCCTCACCGTTTTTCTCATATTTCTCTCTGTTTCTTTTGACAATGTGTTGCACGTACTCAAGACGGTCAGTATCTGGTAGCTGTACACAGCCAGCACCATAGAAAGCCTGATAGGTTGGCAAAGATGGTGTTTTCAGTTCGTGGTCTGAACGATGAGGAAGGTACAGTTTAAGCAGTCTTCCGTAATATTGCTCTGGATGTTTTTCTTGTGAGCACTGGTGAAATCTGATGATAGCAGGCTTATCGTTTTTGCGCCTTTGCACAACTCCCATCTCATTGAGAAGAGGCAAAACATCTTTACCTTTTTTCTGTTGGCCATAGACAATCCTGCAAGTAGCAGCAAAGTCTGCCATGCACATCTCCTCATACTCTGGTGTTTCAGGTCTGGCTTTGTATTTGTCATTCAAAGATGTCATCCAAACATTGGAAGACTCAGGTGTTGCGTTTTCCAGAACTGACAGGGGACGACTCATTTTCACAGGATTATCATCAGTTGGAATGAATATTACAGCACGTGAGCATTGCTTCATGTGAAGACCACATGCACGAGCAACACACTCCTGTGCACTGATTTCTCGCTTCTTTGAATATGCCTGCATGACGGCTCTCATTTCATCGCACTCATTTACACTGTCCTTATGGGAGTTCTCAATGACAGTTTTCAGGTACTCAGATAGCCCGCCCTCTTTTTTTGATATATATTTCATTAAATAATTTGCAGCACCAAAAGCATCTAAAACAAAGCTTATGTCGATATTACTGTTCCAGGCTTCAAGCAGATGTGGATTATAGCCATTTATCCAAGAGTCTTTTGGATCATGCTTTAGTATGATCGTACTCCTTGTGTTCATTTTATTCAGGTATCGCTCATATTCTGCATGTGTCAACTTGCATCTTCCCAAGAGCTGCTCTAAACTCATGGAAGCAGTTTCAGGTTCATTCAGCAGCTGGTTCAGTAGTCTGAGCTTGTTCTTTGCTATTTCTACTTCCAGTGCATCATCCTCACTGGGTCTTGTGATCATTGTCTCATTGCAGGGTGGTTTGGGAAAACCAAAACGGCACCCGGAGCTTAAACTCCTAGAGCACGTCTTTGTGTGGTTCTTACTGTGTTTTTGCACTTCTGTTACTTTTTTGTACAGTTCAGGTTGTTTATGTGGATCAGGCAGCTGAGCTGTGATGTATTTGTTTATAAAATCAACAACAGTTTGCTCATCATCCTCCTCAAACACAGGAGCACCTTCTACCCACAGGAGGCAGTGTATGTGTGGGCTTCCTCTGTGCTGAAACTCAACTCTGTAAAAGTAGTCAATGACTTTGCCAAGTGGCTCTGCAGGAGATAAGAGTAAATCTCTGAATAATGCTTCAACTCTCTTGTCAAACATGCGCAGGATTGCTTCTCAGGATGTCACACTTTGCCGACCAGTCGAGTCCTTCAAAATTCACTTGTTCACCTTGCTGCCTTGTTATTGCCTCAATCACTTCAGGCCTGCGCATTTCAGCGGCCGAAAATGTGCAAAAGAACGTGGGAGTTCCCAACTGTCTGATCATGGCAAAAAGATCTCTTGTGGTTTTCTCCCAATAGGCTGGGGTTCCTCTCAGAGGTTGCATGAATCTCACTGCGTCTTTATTTCGCACCAGTTTCTCCACCTCATGTTTATCTTGTAACATGCCTGAGGTTATTTTTCTCCCATCTCTGGTCAGAGGCTTTGCCTTCCTTAACTGTATTGTCATGCTGGATGTAGCCAAGTGTATTTCAGTCACAAACTGTGCAAAGAACAAATAGTTTGTGTCTTTGGCAAAACGATCATCAATGCAGAAAAGTCTTGATTTGAAATACCCACTGGGGGATACTTTGATCAACCTTCTTTCATCAAGTGTGTTTTGACCTGTAGGAAACTGCACAGGGAAGGCCATGGCCTCCAGTTTAGGTGTTTTGAAAAAACTTATTGGATTGTTTCTCTCTGCAGGAGCAACAGAGTAGATTCCTTCACTGAAACATAATATCTCCTCAGCCACATCAGGGGGCTGCAAACAGGACTCGAGTGCAAAACCACCATTAGTCAGTCCATCTTCTTGCTCTGAATCATCTCTCATCTGTTCACGTGATTGTTCACCATCACAGGGTAACATGTCAATGTCCTGTTCATTTTTATTTTGTGCTTCACTCAGTGCATTTTTCTCACAGCTGTCAATTTCCATTAAATCAGCCTCATCATAATCGTCCTCATTCATGTTTTCATCATCATCATCATCTTCATCAGGAAGTGTTGGGTCACATAGCTCAGCATCATCTCTGATGCTCACATCCTTATACTGTGGATGAATCTGCTTGAGTTTATGCAGTGCTTGCACAAGTTTAGACCAGCTTACAGTCTGAAACAGCTGATGACCTTTGTAAGACAAGCATCTCTTCAGTTTTACTCTCATCACCTGAGAATTAATTCTCAATCGAGGTAGTGCTTCAACAGTTTCCTGCACCTCTGATGGGACACAGACCACATTTCCTCTAATTGCTCTCTGTCTGCCTTTGGGAAGAGGAATGATCTTGGCAAATGGTATGCACTTGGCTATGAGATGTCTCTCCAGTATGTTGAGATCAGACAGTTCAGGTGGAATATCAGCAAGATCCAGTTTATTGGCAACAGCAAGTGCTGGCATGAATCCATTTTTAAGATGATCGTGGCAGGTGTGACAAATCCACTCTCTCTTTCTCTCATCAGGCACATTGCACTGCTCATTTCTGCAGTTTTCATCACAAAGATGAACAAACCTTCCTGTCAAACATGTTGCAACCACACGTGGGTTTTTGACATACTTTGACCTTGTGCGGGGTCGCACTTGGTTTGGAAATGAAGCCTTAAAACATACAGTACATGGCTATGATGGTTCAGCTTTGATTTGTGATTTTAACACAGATATGGCCTCGTTGATCACACTGTTGTCACTCTCTTGGGTTTGTCTGTTCACCCATCTGTATTTCCTTTTTATTTTCATTGCACATCTCATGTTGTGCATAATCCTGAATGCAAGATTACTTTGATACCTGTCTCGCATTAGTTGTTTCATTAGTTGTTTGTGTCTTACTCTGAATGGGTCGTCACGTGCATAACGCTGAGTCACTCGAGATCTCTGTCTCTCTCTGAATTCAGGGTTTTCTTGATACCTTTTAGTTATATATATTTTTTTGTTTTTGTCTAAATTCAGCATTGTCACAGTAGCGTCTTTTAATATATTGTTGTTGTTTTTGTCTAACTTCAGGATTGGTTTATATGCCTCGCTTGTGCAAGATTTTTTCTTTTTTTTGTACTCTTTATTTGAAGCATACTTTAGTTGTTCTTTCCTTTTTTGGTTTTCTTTTCTCTGATTTCTGGGTTTCTCTGATGCCATTAATCTTCTTTTCATTTTGTGCCTTTGTTGTTGATTAACTTTTTTCAGTTTTTGTAAAACTATATCAGAAAGATCACAGGCAGCAACATTTTTTATGGCAGCATTTGATTGACATGAAAAAGCATCCCTTGATGGAAGGAAACTTAATTCACTGCATAATTCTTCAGTTGGTATATTAGGAGGTTCATTCTGATCTTCATATGATGTGAACTGAGTCATGTGGACTTCTTTTTGTTTCACCAGTGGCGTACAAATGGACATTTGACAAAATATGTTTTCAGTCAGACCAGTGGTTGTGTTTCTCCTTGGAGTAGAGGGGTTTGCTTCATCAACAGTTGTATCAGAGTCAGTAGGTGCCACAGCAGTGGCAGTTGTTTGTCTGCAGACTGTGTCTGTGATAGTATCATTTAGGTTGACTGTGCTCATACTGTAGAACTGCACAGGCTTCAGTTCATAGTTACAAGAGGGTGATATCTCCATCATTTCATAAGAATCTTGTAGCCTCTTAATCATGTCACTCAGGAGTGTGAATTTCAGCATCACTGCTGAATCACGATTACGTGACTGTAGTAGTAGAGGAAGACCACTGGGTGTTCTGGAGTGTGGATCAAAGAAACCATATTTGCCTGATGTGGATCTGAACGCTGCGATACACAATCCACTCATAATCAATAAGGCATACTGCACATCTGACAACAGGCAGCTCAGTCCTGCTTCTAAGCTGAGAAAGGTATCTACTGCCTCCTCTGGAGGTTCTTCAGATGTCCCATACCGGGAAAGCTGTGTCATGTTGACATGATACATAGACCTGCGAGCATCAACTTTGTCTGGCAGCTCGTCGGTTGCCAAATGAATATTTTTAGGAAATCTTTTCTTGGCCTCTTTGTACATCACATTACCTTTATCCAAGACCAGATTAAGGTCAGCTGTAGTCATGTTTTCATTCTCATGAAGGAATGCAAGAAATGTGAGTGAGTTACATGTGCACTGCTTGTTTCTGGAGTCTCCATATTTAGGATGTGCCTGGCTGTGAGATGCACAGACATGTGTAACAGAGGGCTGGTTTTCAAGGTTCACTCTTTCTGCATGAGATGGCCATATTATACCGTTCACGGTAATACCGGTATAATGTTAGGCAACGATAGGAAAATGAAATGTCGCGATAGAATATGAGTAAAACGCGCATGCGCAGTGCCTTTGTTTTCATACGCACATGGCCGATTGTTGAGTGAAACAGATGAACCAGAATTGGTTTGTAAAAATGGTGCAACTTCAGTGATGTGGAACCTCGTTTGGTGTTTGTCCGTCAGATACACGACAAAGCACATTTTTTTGCAGAACATGCATGCGGCCGTCGTTATTGTCGTATTTGTCGGACTAAGATGCTCTTAAATCTGGGAGTAATCTGGGTCCTAAACTCCGTGTGCTTCTGGTCAAACGAACACTGCAGCATCACTGAGAGTTAAAAACTGTCTAAATTCTTTCATCTTTAATAAAACGATAAGCATTGCTGCTTTACCAGGTGTAACTATGAAGTTTAACTTCCAGGCATCCATGAAAACAAAATTTATTACATTTAACGGAGTTAGCAGGAAGCTAGCGGAAGTTAGCTCGCTAGTTTCGCTAGCTACCTAAGCATGATATTGCATGTTCTGACTGAAAGATTTCTGAAAAAAATCAAACGTACAGCTCTGCTATCACTTCCAACATAAATGAAGACAGGAAACTAAACAGCAGTGACGTTTGTAGGGTTACTGAAGTTGGGCTAGCTGGTATATAATGATGTGCTACGTGATCGCTAGCGACACAGCTATGTTAGCATAACATAAACAGTGAAGCTGGAGGACGAACACTAACACTTTTCCACTTATAAAAGTTAACGTGAAGGTTCCTCATGGTTAGAGACAAATGCAATCGCATGGCAGGATGCTGTAAACGGACCAAACTTCAGTCAGGAGAACAACTGAGATAATCCATCCACAATACGAGGTTAGTCATTAATATACTGCAACAACATGGGAATAGAGCAGCTGCCAGAGAATTCAACATTAATGAATCAATGGTACAGAAGTGGATGAAGCAAGAAGAATGAGTTTAATAAAGTTTAATTTATCTGACTGCTTTGTTTCGCTTAATGTGCCTTATAATCCCGTGCACCTTATGGTCCAAAAAATACGTACTGCACACTGCAGTTTAATGTTGCAAAGCACCTCTTTTTTAACTTCAGTGGATATTATACATGGTTATGCTCAGGATATGTCAGCCCATTTCTACTGGAAATGCCTTTTGGTTAAACTTTCAGCAAGGAATTTGCATTTGCACCGTTACATTTTTATAAAGCTTTAATGTACATAAAAACCAGCTTCTTGTTTAAGTGAAAATAAATGGAAGGTTGTCTTTTTGCGCTAGTAATGTTGTGGAGTTCTATTTTGTCTCGCATCAATTATATCGTCAGTTATATCGTTATCGCAAATTTTCAAATATATATCGTGATAAATATTTTTGGCCATATCGCCCTGCTCTAGTCCTGCCACATCACTGTGACGGCCTCACACTGAAGCTCATGGAACTCATGGAAGCTCATCAAACTTCTTCCAGCGTTGTTTTGCAGCTTGTGACTTTTTCTGCTTCCTTGGCATTTTCACACACTTGCAAGTGTTTCTTAGTCTTTAGAAAATATGTTCACAAGATAAGAGTGGCACACACCAGGAGATGTTGTCTTTGTTTTTATTTGTCTGAAACAGTTGTCTTTCGTTTGACAGTTTGTTCTTCAGTTGAGAGAATATTATGCACTCTCTTTATAGGCTTGGCACAACTTAGCAGCAAGCCCAGAATGAAAAACAGGTAGAGAGAAAATTTAGAAGAGAGAACAGACAGAGCAGGAGAGACACGGCTTTAAATCAAACCGCAATAAGATTCTTAGTTTGGCACAATTTCGCACAAACCACAGGGTGAAATACAGATGGAAAGAAGGCAGAGAGAACAGGTGGAGAAGGACAGAGGATAGAGGGGTTGGGATATGAGAGAGAAGACTGGAAATCTGGTCCTTGTTCTTCTTCTGCACACTGTGAACAAAAAAGAAGAAAAAATAATAATTGTATTAAAATGAAATCACATGGTAATTGTTTGAACTAATTGTGACTACTAAAACAAATATTCAAGCTAAACTGTTGTTGGCTGCCATGTGCAAAAAGTTGCATAATTGGGCACTTTTTAAAAGAATAAATATTTAATTAAATTCAGCAATAATATTTTTAAATACAAATATGATTAACTAATCACATGTAGTGTGACTACAAAAATGTACGAAAAAAATATTTTAGCCCAATTATTAAGCTGCACTTATGTGTATTTATTATAAAATTGTGTTTAAAATGTTTAGCACAAAGTTTGAACCCATCAAAGCTTATATTAGTCAGATTATTTTTTTATTTTGGTCTACTTCTCTTACAGTATGTGCACACCTACCAGGCAAAGCACAGGTGTCAGTCAAGTTCCTGAAAGTGTAAGACGAGAAATTATATGTTAGTTGTCTGTACAGTGTTATCAGACTAACAGAAATACAAAGCCCACACGACATGATACACTGAACTCATAGTCAGCAGGTTATAGAATAATACAGCACACCAAATAAAAGAATAAAAAATAAAAATAGAATAAAACAGACACAGCAGCAATTTTATAATTCAAACTAATTACCTGAAGTATTTCCACTTATGTAAGGCTACTGTTAGACTGTTACTAGCCTTAGCATTGCTGCTAGCGCTAGCATTCCGGCTAGCATTAGCACTTCAGTTAGTGTTAGCGATGCAGCTAGCGTTAGCTTTGCAGCTAGCATTAGCAATGCTGCTAGCGCTTGCACTCTTATTACTGTTAAAACTGAGCCACAATGGCAATAATAAAGCTCTCACTCACTGACCGCCAAGATATATCACAGGAATATTCTTTTTGTCAGTTAACAACTGCTAAGGCTAGTGTTAGCACTATAGCTAGCATTAGCATTGTTGCTAGCATTGGCATTGAAGCTAGCGTTAGCACTGCTGGTAACAGCAAAACATCATAAACGTATATAAATGATAGCGAAGGTTATTCTTCTGATTAATTAGTGTGAATGTTTTTCAAGCATTCACACTAATTAAGTTGGCCAGTTTACTGTCCACATTCTTGAAGTTTTTCATATCCCTCTTCGGGGGCTGTTTCACAGCTGCCGGTCTTCCATTCTGAGTTTTTCCCACCCGAGCGGTTGTCTTAGCAGGAATAAGATTGTCCCAGAAAGCATTACACATTAGAAAGGTAGCTTCAAATGGCATGTGCCTGCACTATTAAATAACCAAAAAAACCCACAAACCTTTGCATCAGTTAGTCTTAATGAAGGTCTTACATAAGTGGAGGGTCTGATGGTGGTGGAAACACCTGCGGGTTGACTTTTAGGAGCTGACTTTGGCTGTGGAAGAGCATGACGTGATGTCCCTTGGGGGTCATTTCTCCTTTTAGAGACTAGTGTCGTCTCTAAAAGGGTAAGCCTGTCTTTTGCCATGGTGAGGTTGGTGACCATTTTATCCTGAAGTCTCTTTGCTCGGTCATACTGCTCTCTATGCCCAGTGAGCTCTATTGCAATACCCCTTTCAAGCTCAGAAATCCCTTTCTTGTACCACTGCACAACCTCCTTCGTCTCACCTGTGTCGTCCTCGTCGATCTTCAGTGCCTTGGATATATACTCAAACGCGTGCTTGTGGATGTTTTTTATAACTTCAGCGCTGTCTTTGGGCTTACTTGCGTTTGTTTTGGTCGACATTACTCTCGCGCTACTTCCCCCCTGTTCTCAGTCATAACACGGTAAGCTAGTCATAAACGAAAACGTTTAGGCTTTAAATCGCATTTAAAGGTGATGCAGTCCTCTTTCTTTGGGACAAAACACAACGCTTTAGCTTCATAGAATAAAAATTCTGGCGCTTCGTGACAACAGGGTTAGGGTAGGGTAGGGTTAGGGGGTTACGGTTAAGGGTTAGGATTAGGGGGTAATAGCCAGTAGCCGACCGTAACAAATTGGAATAACTCGAAAAGTAAGTGTCGTAGAGGGATGAAGGTGGTGTCTATGGGGGTTTTTGGGGTCCTCTGGACACCTTGGTGAAGACCCCATGTCGATACCATCAACAGTTCTGGACTTAGGCCCAATCGGTCAAATTCTGACCGTAACAATAGTTCAAAATTGGTGAATAGAAGTGTCCTATCGCGATGATTCCACCACCGCTCTGTGGTTCCTGTTCCTCTCATGTCCTAGTCCACACATGCCTTCAAGACGCATCCTACAAGTGGAGAGCAACACATGATCAGTTACCGCTATAAGAGAATCGCCTTGTGCGCCTCTTCTTCGCTCTGCTTTGTCTGTGTGTTTGGTTTTTAAATGGGTTAGGGGTTAGGGTTAAAGAGATGGGCGGCAAAGGAGCAATACAGAGTGGAAGGCTATGAGCTAAGGCGGTATACAGTGCTGCAACAGAACAACAGAGGGCATACGTTTAGCTTGTGTTACTACGAGTGCTAGATAAGAGCAGTTTGCAGCTGCTACAGTGGCCACGTGTTTGACAGGCAGAGTGTGAGGGTTAGGGCTGTAGACACGGGTTCCTGAGGACGCAGGAAGTGAGGAGAGGAGGGTTACAATGCGAAACTCGGCACAGGGAGGAATTTTGTAGGGGAAGGGGGAAAAGATGCTATAGGTTTATGCTAAGTCCACATGTACACGGGTATTTTTGAAAATGCAGCTTTTTCTGTGCAAACTGCTCCCAAGGTGGAGATTTTAGAAAACTCAGTTTTTCCATTTACGTCTGGATGAGGAAAATTGAGATTTAGTCACGCAACGTCAAAGGTGTGCATCATTTTTGATGTCACGCTGTGCACTTTTCAAAAATACCCGTGTACATGTGGATGTAGCCTTAGAATGACTGGTTACCTTGAAACTCGCTGTACATGACGTCTTTAAGCAACGCCCCATACCTAAAGTCTACGATTTTGATGTCCATCGTCATGGTGTTTACCACTATGTTCTCGTCTTTGATGTCCATGTGCACGATGCAGCGGGAGTGAATGAATAGAAGCGCCTCAACCACCTGATGGAAAATCCTATTGGGAAGAACAAAGAACCAGAATGTTAACAGACATCTAAACGACTGCAGCAGAATGCATTAACCTCCTTTCAACCTCCTTCAAAGGTGGTGGGCGGGAGCGCAAACCTGAGTGAGAGGCTTTCTGACAGAGCTCCTCTCTCCGTGATCAAGTCAAGCAAATCCTGACAGTGTAGAGGCCTCTCCATCACCAGCAGGAAGCCCCGCCCCTCCACCTCGAACCAGTCCAGCATGTGGATGACCCCAGGGTGCCCCCCGTCCTCTGACAGCAGCTGCAGCGGTGCAATCTGCATGGGAACGTGATTGATCTCATCTGACTGACGTAACAAAGAAGAAGATTAAGCTGTGTGCATGCAGGAGTGGTGGGTAGGAGGACCCAAAGTGCAGACTCACGTGAGCAAAATAGTGCAGTCAAAACAGCTTTATTGCTGAAACATAAAATAACTAAACTGAAGGTACCAAAAAAACTGAACTGGCAGGCTGGCAGGAAGACAGAACACACAGCATAGTAGATGGTATATCATGACCCAGACAAAGGAAAACACAGGGCTTAAATACACAGAGGGAGCAATCAGTGAATGAGAGACAGAAGGGAAACACAGCTGGGGAAAATCAGGGCTGACGGGACAGAGGAACCAAAACCAGACACATTAACATGAGATACGAACTTTCAAAGTAAAACAGGAAACACAGGCTGAACTTACAGACAGTAAGTTCAGACACTGCAACAGAGGGAACATGGAAACCCAAACATAAGAACTACAAAATCACAAACCAAGAAGAACCGTGGAAAATAGAAATGCAATACAGAAACCAAAACCTTCACAGTAATAAACCAAGAGAACCCTAACTGTTACAAATTTCTCAACCACTGCACACCACAGCTGCAGCTCCCCTGAGCCACCAGCAGAAGACGGAGCTAAACAATCGTAGCTTTGTTTCACATGTGTCACTCAAAACACCCTGTGCATTTTTGTACACATTTAGTTTATTTATTTATTTTAAGTATCACTCACCAGTGTTGTCCACTTGTCAGTTGTAATTTAATGGCAACCTGGATGGTTAAAAAAAGAGTAAAATATTTTAAAACAATAAAATAATAAAATAAACTTCTTGAACTGTAATAATAATGATAATGGAGAGAAAGTGCAAATTTTTTAAATGAATAAATACAGGTGTGTATTTTTTTTTACATGTAGTCCATCAGAGAGCCTCTGTCCTGAAAACACTGAGCCAAAACCTCCACTGCCAAGCAGAGGACCGCAGTGATACTGACTGAGGAAGTGCTCGCTCACATCAGTGCACTGCTCACACTTAAGAGATCAAACATTACCCAACAACAACAGAAACCCAAAGAAACTCAAAAACACCACACGGTTTACGATGTGTTCCTCCCTATTATCTCGATGCAGTCCATAGGCGTTTCTCAATATGCGGACTTGTGATACATCATCAGTCACAGACCAAGTACTGTTCCAATTCAAAGGACGCATCGAAGTCAAGTAGCTCAAAATGTTCTCGCTACCCCCATTTTATCGAGCATTCATCATCTGTGACTTTTGTGGATGGAGATAACATCTAAATGTTATGTTTATTTCAGTGTTTTATTTGTTCCTGAGCAAATCGATTTGGCTGAGATTAAAGTTCCACTTCATAACCGGGCCGTTTTATTTAATACTGAAGTCTTACTTGGAGAGCTGTCAGTATATTTTGAATTTCACCCACCATATCTGCTGATATAAAATGCTGTGTTGTTATTTAAACAGCTCACTCTGAATTAACATCACTACCTGAAACTTCAGCTGAGACTGAAGAAGTCACTTGGATGAGTGATGAAACATTTCGCTCACAGAAAATACCACATCCAGATGAACAGAATCTACTTTCTAGGAATCGCTTTATGTCAGTGACTATACCCATACATTACATTTTTCCTGGCCAAAATATATTTCAAATATGTGGTAAATATATGTTGTATTTGTGATGCTCAAAAAATATATTTTTGAAATTGAAAATATATTTGTTTCAAACCAAAATACATTTCAAAATATATTTTAGGGTGAAGAAAATACATTTCCAACCTTACAGTAGAATGTATATCAAAGTATCCTTTATTTAAAATGTATTTAGTGCAATGATGATGATAATAATAATACTAAAATTGATTGTTTTTAATGTACTCTTAATTTGATCTGTTATTGTATATTTTACACATGTTTGTATGGGATATTGTATTTGTTTTAAATGTTATATACCTATGTGGTATGTGACTTTTGTTGCTATGATGCCAGGTCTCTCTTGGAAATGAGATTTTTAATCTCAATGAGATTTTTTACCTGGATAAATAAAGGACTAATAATAATAAAAGTAACAACATGTTTTATTTACATCTGCAAAAAACAGTTGGATTCAAACAAAACAGAGTCAAAGGTTTAGCAAGAATGAGGTTGTTTATTCATTTGCTTACAGTATTTCACATTACACAATATCTCACTATAATGTAGCGTTCACTTGACTTTGAAATTATCTGTCAGTGATACAGTAAACAAGATACAACAACTGCTATGTACACTTTAGTTTTTGACAATATACAGGGAGTGCAGAATTATTAGGCAAATGAGTATTTTGTCCACATCATCCGCTTCATGCATGTTGTCTTACTCCAAGCTGTATAGGCTCGAAAGCCTACTACCAATTAAGCATATTAGGTGATGTGCATCTCTGTAATGAGAAGGGGTGTGGTCTAATCTAATCTAAAAACTCCTTTGTCCCACACGCCATCAGACTGTTTAACTCCTCCCTGGAGGGGAGAGGGAGGGGAAACAGGAGGACAAAGGAGGGGGGAACAACTAAGCTGTAGTGCCTCTTCACCTCACTGTGCAATACCTTTTGTGCAATACTTTTGTAAATAGTCAACGGTGCAATAGACTCAATACTTGAAATGTGCAATTCACTTGTATTTTTATTTTTATTCCTATTTATTCTATTTATCCCCTTCGTATATTTTATTTATATTGTCTCTGTATTTATATATATGTGTGTGTGTGTGTGTGTATATATATATATATATATATATATATATAATATTCTGTAACTCTGTAACTTCTGTCGGTGCTGTGCTTTTTTGGAAATCGAATTTCCCAGAGGAACCCACCCGAGGGATTAATAAAGTTCTATCTAATCTAATCTAATCTAATCTAATCTAATGACATCAACACCCTATATCAGGTGTGCATAATTATTAGGCAACGTCCTTTCCTTTGGCAAAATGGGTCAAAAGAAGGACTTGACAGGCTCAGAAAAGTCAAAAACAGTGAGATATCTTGCAGAGGGATGAGGCAGTCTCAAAACTGCAAAGCTTCTGAAGCGTGATCATCGAACAATCAAGCGTTTCATTCAAAATAGTCAACAGGGTGGCAAGAAGCGTGTGGAAAAACCAAGGCGCAAAATAACTGCCCATGAACTGAGAAAAGTCAAGCGTGCAGCTGCCAAGATGCCGCTTGCCACCAGTTTGGCCATATTTCAGAGCTGCAACATCACTGGAGTGCCCAAAAGCACAAGGTGTGCAATACTCAGAGACATGGCCAAGGTAAGAAAGGCTGAAAGACGACCACCACTGAACAAGACACACAAGCTGAAACGTCAAGACTGGGCCAAGAAATATCTCAAGACTGGTTTTTCTAAGGTTTTATGGACTGATGAAATGAGAGTGAGTCTTGATGGGACAGGTGGATGGGCCCGTGGCTGGATTGGTAAAGGGCAGAGAGCTCCAGTCCAACTCAGACGCCAGCAAGGTGGAGGTGGAGTACTGGTTTGGGCTGGTATCATCAAAGATGAGCTTGTGGGGCCTTTTCGGGTTGAGGATGGAGTCAAGCTCAACTCCCAGTCCTACTGCCAGTTTCTGGAAGACACCTTCTTCAAGCAGTGGTACAGGAAGAAGTCTGCATCCTTCAAGAAAAACATGATTTCCATGCAGGACAATGCTCCATCACACGCGTCCAAGTACTCCACAGCGTGGCTGGCAAGAAAGGGTATAAAAGAAGAAAAACTAATGACATGGCCTCCTTGTTCACCTGATCTGAACCCCATTGAGAACCTGTGGTCCATCATCAAATGTCAGATTTACAAGGAGGGAAAACAGTACACCTCTCTGAACAGTGTCTGGGAGGCTGTGGACTCGAGCAGCAGAGTTCTGAATGAGCTGTAGTTGTCTGACTGATTTTTTAGGTAGACCTGTAAAGATGCTGTTACAGTAATCAAGCCTACTAAAGATGAATGCATGGACTAGTTTTTCCAGGTCCTGTTGAGACATCAGATCTTTTATCCTTGATATATTCTTGAGGTGATAGTAAGCTGACTTTGTTATTGTCTTAATGTGTTTTTCTAAGTTTAGGTCTGCATCCATCACTACACCCAAATTTCTCGCCTGGTTTGTGGTTTTTAGATGTATAGATTGAAGTTCTCTGGTGACCTGTAATCGTTTTTCTTTGGCGCCAAAGACTATTACCTCAGTCTTGTTTTTGTTTAGCTGGAGAAAATTGTGGCACAACCAGTCATTGAATATGTCATTAAACACTTTGGTCAGAGCGGTTTCAGTGCTGTGGTTCTGTCTAAAACCTGACTGGAAGGCATCGTAGCAATTATTCTGTTTTAAGAAGTAACTGAGCTGTTGAGAAACTGCTTTTTCAATGATCTTACTTAAAAACGGGAGATTTGAGATCGGCCTGTAGTTGTTCATTTGTGTCTTGTCAAGATTGTCCTTTTTCAGTATAGGTTTTATTACAGCAGTTTTTAGTGGTTCTGGAAACACACCTGACATTAAAGAAAAGTTGACGATCTGTAACAGGTCTGACTCGTTTTGTTATCACTGTTGTTGATATATTTGTGTGGGCTGAGATTTTACTTTCAAAGAAAACACAGTAATGATCAGACAGGCCCACATCAGACACAGTAACCTTTGAAATGCTCAGGCCTTTGGAGATCAGTAGGTCAAGAGTGTGTCCTCTATTATGTGTGGCCTCTGTTACATGCTGAGTCAGCCCAAAGTTAAATAAATATGAATTAATTAGTGCAATTTCTTTAACCATGGAGAATAACTAAATCCTTCAGGACAATGTCACATCAATGCACTGAACTCACTATGTTATCCATCTAACAGAGCCTCTACATGTTCTCACTGTAATTTCCCCCTCATGAATGAATTCATGCTGCACTAATCTGAATGTTCGGGGGGAAATCAAATGCATTTTACTCGCAGTACTCAAACTGACTTACCTTACCCTTACGGGGAAGTAAGCCTATCTGGTGCAGATGCAAGGCTGTGTTTATTCTGGCAGAGTAATAAGACACACACTCTCAGGGCAATTCTTAGACAGAAAAAACTCGGAGGGCAATGCAAAAATGTATCCAAAAAATAGAACAAAATGACAAAAAAAGGAGTCAAAAAACAAAAACGATTGGATAGCTAACACATTCAGCAAGCCTGGGAAAAGGCAACCATATAGATAGGGATAAACATGCGTCTCAGGTATGTGGTGAGGATCTGGGGGCAGCTTGGAAGCCCCTTTTTCTCACGGGCTTTACCTGAAAGATGTGCAACGTGGGATGAATCCATATTGGAAGGCCATACCCAAAGGCATGACTTTGGGGATAGAAACTGAGCCTCTAAAGTGACAGTTGGATTGCAGATGGAAGCCAGTGAAAGCAGTCCTAAAAGACTGAAAAATCGTTTTAAAAGAGAGAGGTCAACTTGTGCATCCTACTGGAGAAAATGCTTCAGGTAATTAACAACATCTGTAACAAAAGCTAATTTAGGCAGACTTAGATAATTAGGCAAGAAATGATAGGATGATGGTGTCAGGTGGAGGCAGTTCATTTATTTTTACTGGGATGATGCATGATATTTAAAATCAATCTTTGTAGTTGTAGTATAAAACTACACAGCAGTCCATTAGCGACCCCAAAAGCACAAAAATCAAATATTTGGTCAATGCAAGACATTTCCAATCATGAATAGTAATGCTAGCACATTAATTTTTTATGCAGCTCAGCGACAGCAGACCTGAGATTCTTTCAGCTACATTTTGAAGGTAAATTGACGTAGCCTTTAGAGACATGTGGCAAAAACCAGATACATGGGTAAAAGGGAGTCCGAGCAGGAACAGGCACCCACATAATCAGTGTGTACGTTTGCCTGACAGCTGGGGATTATTGTGCTGTTTTCTGTCTTTCCTAAACACAGTAGGCCATAACGACATCAGCATTTTCAGAAAACATGAAACATATTAGTGAAAATATAGTAAAACAGGCTGTAGCCCTGGAGCTCGAAGCTATTCATTAAAAATAATAATATAAAAAATTGTGTCTGAACAAAACAAACAAAATCAGACAAGTTATTCTTACATCACAATTTGTTATAGTAACTGTGTTTGTCAATAATGCAAAACATATGAGATTAACAAATTCTCTACACAATAGTGTCAGTCTGTTCTTCTCTGTTGGCCTGGTTAATATCATGTAACTTTTCTAAGCTTTTTCCCCTTTGCAGACAGGAAAACCCACAGTGCTGCTTTCAGGGAACACAGGTCATCTTTAGACTTTTGTTTTTGTGGCTGTTACTATTTCTTATGTTTCAGTACCATTATAGTCAAAAGAAGATTGTATTTTCCATTTGCAGCAATTTATTTTTTGTGGTGTGGCTGTTCTGTAGAACAGCGAGAGGTGCAGTAGACTTCAGCACAGAGGAGACATGTCGTGTTTGCTGTGTGGCAGGCAGGATTGGACACAAATACAGGACGCACAGGACACAGAGGGATGAACTGAGAGTCAGCTTTTATTGTGCTGTTAGTCTTGTTTCCATTCTTTTTCACTTGCTGTTTTTTCATATATTTCTTGTGCTGATCATCTTTTATTCCTCCACTTTCTTTCTGCCACGTGGTGTGCAGATAGGATAGCACAGGCTGACAAGGTTTTCCTTTCTTGTTTTCTGGCAGGGAACAGAGGCTGGTTGGCCTAAAAAACAAATGATTCTTCTGATGTGATGATGAGTCAACAGGCCCACAATGTTTTAATTACAAAGGCCAGACTGAAGGCCACGCAGGATAATGTAATATCACTTAGGCTACGTTCACACTGCAGGGGAAAGCGCATCAAATCAGATTTTTTTGACCCTATGCGACCCATATCCGATCATGGTGTGACAGTGTGAACGGCACAAATCCGATATTATCACATCCGATCTGGGTCACTTTCGTATGTGGTCCTGAATTTGATGCATATCCAATGTTTTAGAAAGCGACTGCTGTTTGATGGTCATGTCGCATTAAATCCGTCTTTTACGTCACTGACACAAGACAAATGCCAATTATCAGCGCCGGAGAAGACATCGCGAACGCTTCCTGGCCATCCAGTATAGATGTCAGCTAAACTGTTGGGAAGACAACGTTGGAGAAACGTGAACATTTTATTTGTTCTGTATAATCTGCAGATTCTGACAGAAATCTGCAGCTATCCTTTGAAGCACCGCTCCTCTCAAACAGCAATAAGGATCCTTATTAGGTTATTTACATTATTATGTAAATAACAAAATAACTTAAAGCAAAAATTGGGAAACGTAAAGTCCGAAGTCTTTATATTAAGGCCATCAGTCAAACAATACTGTTGGTCTGGGTCTAAACAGAGCGCGTTGTGTGTGACATCTTTTGCGCATGCGGCCGCTTTGAGCGTTCACACTAGAGCGCGTTTGCTGTCGCATTTTATTTGTAGTGTGAACGAGCAGACAAAAAAATCGGATTTGATCAAAAAATCGGAATTGAGCATCAAGACCTGCAGAGTGAACGTAGCCTTATTTAATGCAGGTCTATGCTTCAATTTTCTAATACTGAAAACATGCTTGTGTTATAATATCCATGTCTATGTAAAAAGAAGATACAACAGGAGCACCTTTGCATTTCTGCTTCTTCTTGATGATGGAGTTCCAGTAATAGATGTAGCTTTGCTTTATTATAGCTGCTTCAGTATTAGTCATTTTCCAGAAACATGCCCTGATTCACTACATTTGTGTCAATTAAAATGTCTTTGCAGGTGTTATGCAAGTCTTTTGTCTTTAGGAGATAGAAGCAGAGAAGTAGGAATGTTTTGAAAGTAGATCCACAGGATTGTGAAAGGATTTTATGTGTGTGAGCGGAATTTTAATCATAATGACTAAAAAAGGCCCTTCAGGAAGTTTAACTGTGCAAAGATCACTGTACTCCAATTCTGCTCTGGACGCTGCTGGAATCCATTTTTTCTTACACACACGGCAGTTAATAGCAAGACTATCCTCCCAACATGTTGTTTCATTTCTGTTGCCCTGAGGAGACGAATCCCTCAGTTGAAAAGACCTCACCTTCCAGCAGCCATGGGAAGCAAGTAATGTGAGTGCATTTAAAAACTCACTGAGCATTATAACTGATAAGGTTTCCGAGAGAGACTCAGGCGCAGGCCAGGGTTTTCCTTTAAGCGAAGGACAGTGCGTTTATTTACAGTGAACACATACACCAAGTGGCTATATACAACGTGCAGGGGAAACGGGTCCGGGTCGCCAGGGTCCGTGGGAAACAGGGTTGGGAGAAGGTTGTTCCACACTTTCTGTACAAAAACGTTCCCCCTCAATCACTCCTCTCCGCATCGGGTTCCAAAAACGATCTACACACAAAACGTCAGGTTAGCAGGATAATTATAAGAAATTCTCAAAGTACAGGTTAGCAGTGTCACGGCTCAACGGCACGAGGGAACAGGGATGGACACAGGCGCAGAAACCAACCCGGAAGCGAGGTGACAGAAAACAAATGATTTATTTCCGCCCACAGGTAAACAAAGGTGAAACACAAAGCGACGCCACCACACTAGTGGCGCGTAGGATTCGTCGGTGATAATGAGGGCGACCTAGACACCTCTAGGAGACGGCTGAACAGCGGGGACAGCGGGGAGGTAGAAACAGGACTAGGTAGGGGCCGGGGGCACTGGAACAAGAGGAGATCACGATCAGAGGGATCCAGCAGACAACCAATAATCCTCCGCAGTTGAATTGAATTGCCTTACTTGGTTTCAGATGGAGGGGACAGGTGGAGCGGAAAACCCGGAAGCGGTCGAGGCGTGGGGAGGCAGGCAGGTGAGCGGTGGGCCGGCAGGCCACGTTGTGTAAGCAGCTGGCGGCCCAGGTCCAGGAGGACGGGAGCGAGGGGAACAAGATCTCCACTCCGGGTGCTATCGCTGAGGACAAGAAAAGACAGGTCAGTCATCACACGGCGTTAAGACAAGGTTTAGGATGCTCCACTGAACTAACATGGGAATAGCAGATACTCAGGCGATGAGTGGTTGAGAGCGCAGGTCTGATATACCGCTGGCACGATTGCTCACAGGTGGTCAGCCAGGGAGGGGCAACCGGACTCCGCCTAAAGGAGGAGGAGCCGCTGTCTGAGACCTGCAGGTGCCCAACCAGACCATGACAAGCAGAAACACAAGTCTAACTGACACTGATAGCTCAACGATCCAGCAAAGACTAGTGCAGACTCGCCATCTAAGTAGTGCAGTAATCAGCTGGGATCAGCGGCCGGTGTGGTGATGAGCAGGTGTGTGGGCCAGCAGCGGGAGCCCGCAGTGAGCATCGCCGTGGCGAGAGAGAGAGAGAGTGAGAGAGAGGGCGAGAGCGAGAGAGCAAACAAACCACAAACATATTGCCCAATAGAGGATTGAACAGCGGATTCAAGGATTTCTTTGCAACAATGAATAATGAATCACACATGGTGGTTTCCTGCTGCTTCTCTTGGTAAAATCTAACTCAGTGTGAGTATCATCATAATTCCTTAGTTTGGCAAATGTTGTATTTATGTCATTTGTGGAGGAGGTGAGTGTAGATTTAAGAATCCTGCATCCTGGTGCTGAGTGATTGACTGTCACCTTAGAATCACTGATGTGATGTATTACAGCATATGAGAACTTATGGGGATTAATGTAAATCTGCCTAGAGATTTTTTACATTATTATTTGTCTTGAATTTGTCTGAGAAAATATGCAAATCAAGAGAGAATTTGTCTTCCTGGTTTGCTGAATAATTGTTATTCTGCAGATGGTCCCAGTATATAAGCTCAGTCAATCTTTCAGAACTGGTATACGGTATCATCGTATCTGAAGATTGAAATATCTGCTGAATGAATCCAAGTGCACCAGCTATGCATTAAAATGTGTATACGGAGCACATACATAAGTGAGAAGACTGTATGACTGGGTAGGTGCACATACGCTACCAATGTACAGTGTGTTTTGTTTTTCTTTCAATTGTTAAAGCTTTATTGTTGTTTTTGCACATGTGACCTGGTGGGAAAAAAAAATGAGGCCAAACAACACAGTCACCATCAGAGGAGGAACATTCAAAAGAACAGAATACTAGCTAATGGTTGTTTGTTGTGGTATGATACCTAGTCATACTGTACTATGAATTACTAAAGCAATAAGGTGTGAGTGTGTGTTGGGGGGGCAGTTTGGTCTGATCCCAGTAAAGTCTCTTCAACTGATTGCAGCCTATTGGTGTGTGTGTGTGTGTTTTAAGATGAAAGAAGGAATTCAGCACTCTGTGACATTACGGCTGCGCTATGATGCAGCTGTTGCATGCAAAATGTACGATGTTGTTTACAGCAATCGGGCGTCCTGTCAGGTGGTGAAGCAGCAGAATACTGATGAGCTGTCTTTGGGGAAGAGAAGCCACTGAGAAGTCTGGCTCAAGTGATGAGAGGGGAAAGCGTGTAAGTGCAATGGCAGTCATTACATATTTACTCTTTAAGGGAGCCTGCTTGAAATTGGTAGGTAAAAACATACACACAACATCACACTTCACATCCCCGCACAGTTTCAATCCAAGTGTCAAGTGATTTGTTTTCTGTCCTCAATCCCTTTTGTTTGTTTGTTTTTATGTAGAATAAAAGCATGCATAAAAGCATATAACATTTTCTGTGTATATCACTAAGTTTTGCAAAGTGACGCATGCTCCTGGAGATATGTGAACTCATGGCTTGTGTCTAACTTTCATTTCTGCAAAATAAGATGGTTGGCCAAAAGTTTACAGAAAAGAGAGATACTGTTTTTTCATAGTTATTAAATATAATAATATAAATAAAACAGGAGGAGCAGAGATTAGGCTACATGTAGCTAGCAAGGAGTCTGGAGTCATGCAAGACCCAAGCGGTTTCAGTATTGAAAAGGACCAAAGCTGGTTTCTCTCTATGCCTCTTTCAAAGACAGAACGTCAGTTTAACCCTTTCATGCATAGTGGTCACTACAGTGGACACAGCTGTTCAAAGGCTGTTTCCTTGTATTTGCGTCAGTGTTGATGGGATTGCACTTGAACATAAACCACTACATTGGACACTGATGCCTCACTCCATACCTGCCACCCACTGGTCGTTTAATGTCACTATAGATATATGACATGCTTCATTGTAATTGTTGTTATTGAACCCTGTCATGCATGAATTATGACCACCTCAATCAGGATTTTTTTTTCTTAAGTATTTTATTCATTTTTTCATGCGTAAAGAGGAGTAAAAAGACTAAAGAAAAAAATTCTGATTGTCGTGGTCATAATTCATGCATGACAGGGTTAATCAGCCTGAATCCGTTAGTTGGTCGATAATTTTGGCATGGTGAACCTCAAGAGAGACAACGGCAAGTAGGTCTTTAGTTGGAGATGTGGTCTCTTTTTAGTGTGTGCTTTTTTGACATTGATGATTTCCAGTGTGTTCAATCTGGAGCCTATCCCCGCTGCCTTAGTGCGAGAAGCAGGTTACACCCTGGACAGGTCGCCAGTCTGTCGCAGGGCTAACACATAGACGCAGACAACCAGTCACACTCACACCTATGGGCAGTTTAGAGTTTCCAATTAACCTGACCCCACTAATGTCTGTGGACTGTGGGAGAAAGCTGGAGTACCCAGACATGCAAACATGCAAAAACCCACACACAAAGGCCCCCACCCGATGGTGGAATTGAACTCGGGACCTTCTTGCTGTGAGGCAACAATGCTAACCACCGTGCTGCCTGATGTAATACTATGTTGCAAACCCCCCACTGTAATACAGACATAGGTCTGTAATACATTTTAAATGATTTAATTAACATTACTGAAAAATGCCCCCCCCCCCAAAAAAAAAGCACTAGCTGGGTTGATCAAGATGAATGTATTGTAATGTGTATTTTGCTCAACATACTGAACCATGGGTGAAAAGGAGGAGCTGTGACAGTTAAAGACAATGATACATCATTTGCAAGAAATATTTCTGTCTTGAAAATTAGAATTGTACTTATAAATTCCAACCAAAAGCAGGATAAACAAAACACATACGGTATATTGTCTAATAGTCTTGGAGTACTCTTAATATTAAATAGCTATAAATATTTACTACCAGGAGGAGGCCCCGGGGCAGACCCAGGACACGCTGGAGAGATTATATCTCTCGGCTGGCCTGGGAACGCCTTGGTGTTCCCCCGGATAAGCTGGAGGAGGTGGCTGGGGAGAGGGAGGTTTGGGCCTCTCTGCTCAGGCTGCTGCCCCCGCGACCCAGGCCCGGATAAAGTGGATGAAGATGGATGGATGGAAATATTTACTAGTAAGAACTGCAGTCTGGGTTTATGCATGTATATGCCCAATAGAGGTCTTATTAGCAAATGAGCACCAAAACCACGATATTTTATACTAGAAGCTGTAAAAATGAGAAAAGGTGGACAGCTGTCTGTTGAATCTGTAAAGAAACCAGATGCACTGTGCATTTATTTATTTTTGAGGTTTAGGCATTTTTAATCCAACGTTTCCCCTCTAACTTTATCGACACCTACATTTAGACTGTGCATTCATACATATAAAAAAATCTCTTTATCCTGAATATCCTATCCAGTCAAATGATTTCTTTACTGTGCACCAGGGCTGGCTATATTCCGGTGGCTAGAGGGGAAATGCCCCCTTAAACAATTGTCCTTTTGTGTCTTGTGCCCTCGTGTTTAGTGTAGGTTTAGTTCAGTGTCGAGTCTGCGTCTTTATGAACTGTTTCTTGTTTCCTTTTTTACTTTGAAAGTCCATGTCTTATGTCAGTGTATTCTGTTTACTTCCCCCCGTCTCTTCAGGATCATCAGGTCCAGCTGTGTGTTCCCCACCTGTGTGTAATCTCCCTTTGTTCTTCTGTGTGTATCTAAGTCGTGTCTACTTGTGTGCTGATTGCTGGTCCATCTGTGTATCAACCGTGTGTTCACCCTGCTATCCTTCCTTCATGTTCAGGTTTGCTGTTCAGTTTATCCCAGTTTAGATTATCTGTAGCTCCGTTTTGCCATCCTTATGTTTCAGTTCAGTTCATTTTTATTTCAAACATTTCAAACATGTGCCTTCACAGTCATTGCAAAATATCATTCCATTATTTGTTTGAAAAGGAGTAGGCTGAAGTATTTACTTATTTGTCCCTACCCCCTCAAGTTTTACCTCTCATTCATTTAATTTTCTTTTAGTCTCTTTTAGCAAAATAAAGCAAAACAAAACAAACATACATAAACCAAAAACAAGAAATAATCAAGCCCCACCACAGTATAGTTTCGTTCATATGAAAAAGACAGAATGTGTAAATTTGCAGATTCACAAGTTATGGAAAAAAACTAACACAAAAACCGAAAAGAACCACAACACCATTACAAGCAACATCACCGTCCTGGGTTAACACTGTTTTCTTCATTCTTATAATTATCTAAAATTAGTTTTTTATATTTTATTTTAAACTGGTTTATGTTTTTACTGTCTTTTATTTCTTCTTTTAGACTGTTTCATAATTTAACTCCTGCAATTGAGATAGACATAGTTCTTAAAGTTGTTCTAGCACTTCGTATTTTTAAATTCCACTTCCCTCTTAAGTTATACCCACCATCTCTTTCTATGAACAATTTACAGATTTCTTTTGGAAGCATTTTATTTCTTACTTTATACATTATTTGCGCTGTTTTAAGCTTCACCAAGTCTTGGAATTTAATAGCTTGCATTTTGACAAAGAGTGCATTTGTATGGTCCCTGTACCCTACATTATTTATTAATCTAATGGCCCTTTTCTGTATTATAGTTATTGTTTGTGTGTTACTTTTGTATGTGTTTCCCCAGACCTCTACACAGTAGCTCATATATGGCAGTAGTAAAGCACAGTATAATATGTGCAGGGCTTTCTGATCCAACATATCTGTGGAGGTGGTTGGTGAGGGGAGGATGTTAGTAAAGCTGACATCCATCATGCACAAACCACATTACCCACTGCACGAGTCTGTGAGTGGGCTGAGCAGCTCCTTTAGTCAGAGACTGAAACACCCTCGCTGCAGGAAGGAGCGCTTTCGCAGAGCATTCATCCCAACAGCAGTTAGACTCTAACTCCTCAATCACGATGTCATAAGTCACTGGACACTGTGAACATCCACGGTCACCACTTCATGTATAATGGACCCTCCATGTGTACGGACATGTGCAGGTATATATGTCTGTATATGTATACATATGTATATTTAGTGTGTACGTGTGTGTGTGTGTGTACATGTCTATAAATAGGAATAGTAGTGGTACAATAGCTAAATCAAGCTATATAGTTTATGTCTTCCATATTTCCAACCATATCCATAATCACATACTGTATATGCTACCATTGAATATAGTGTATTTTTTACTTTTTTTCACTGATTGTGTCACGACTGGGGCAGCAGCCGTGTGAAGTGTAGAAAGGAGGACTCAAATGCAGCACTTATTCAGATGTGAGGGTGAACATGGAGGGGATTCATGGAGAAATGCAGAGTACGCAGGGTGACACAGAGGATGAACACAGGCGATGAGGAACTGAGGGAAACACACACACTATAAATACACAGAGGAACACTGGGAAATCACACACAGGTGGGAGACACAGCTGGACCTGATTAACCTGACGAGACAGGGGAACACGAACACCAGGGACCAACAGGGGGAGCACAAACCCAGAAACCCAGAATCTAAAATCCCAAAACACAAACCATCCCAAAACAGCCCACAAGTAATAATGAAAATAATAACAATAAATACACCAAACACAAAATCACCGAGTCATGGACTCAGGATCATGACTGATTGTACTTATTTGTATTTTTGTATTTCCTTCTGATATCTGTACCTGAGCTGAGGTGATGCAAAAATTTCCCCGTTGTGGGATCAATAAAGTCTTATCTTATCTTATCTTCTTATCTTATATGCTTTGCTTTCCCCACGACGGCCCTGTGCCAGTTTCCCCCGAACATAGTGCTGTGTGGCTTCCAGCAGAGCTTGTGGTCAATGATCACACCAAGAAATTTTATTTCAATTAGTCTTTCTAAATATACATTGTCAACACATATTTCTACACTGATGTTTTTCTTTTGGTTTACAAATAACGTAAATCTGATTTTATCTAGATTCAATGATAATTTATTTATATCAAACCACTTCTTTAATATCATTAATTCCTGTGTGATCATCTCCAAAACCTGTGGCAATTCCACACCTGAACACAGTATATTTGTGTCATCTGCAAATATTACAACCTTTAAAATCTGCGATACTCTGCAGGTATCATTTATGTACATAATAAACATTTTTGGACCCAGTACTGAACCATGATGTACTCCACAAGCTATATCCATCAAATTAGATTTATATTCCTTTATTTGTACATATTGTTGCCTATTCCCTACATAGATTTTTACCCAGTCCAAAACCACTCTCCTAAACCCGTACTTTTCCATTTTCTTTATTAGAATTTCATGATTAACAGTATCAAACGCCTTCTTTAGATCTAAGAAAACCTCTTATTATCCACACATTCCGTTATCTCTTCCATTAAATCTATCAGTGCCAAAGCTGTTGATCTGTTGCTTCTGAACCCATACTGACTGTCAGTAATTCATGTTTTTCCACAAAACTGTCAAATCTTTTTATGAAGAGTTTTTCCAGTATCTTAGAGAACTGGGAGAGTATTGACACTGGTCTATAGTTTGTAAAATGATGCCTTTCACCGGTTTTGTAAATGGGAATAACTTTAGCAACTTTCATTTTTTGTGGAAAAACCGCTGTTTGAAACGACAAGTTGAATATATATTTTAATGGTTTTACAATACCATCAATAACTCTCTTTACTGTTACCATAGCAACATCATTCCAGTCTGTACTGGTTTTGTTCTTAAGTCCTCTAACTATGTCATAAATCTCTTTCTCTTCCACTGCTCTTAAAAACATTGAGCTTCTCCTTTCAATATTTTCACCAGTGTCCCTTTCTATTCCATCAACCTTTATTTCTTCTGCCAGTTTTGGCCCCATGTTTACGAAGAATTCATTAAAGCCATTTACCATCTCTTCCATGTTATTAATGCTTCTTGTCCCTTCTATAAAGTACCCAGGGTCATCATTATTCCCTGATTCATCTTTGATTATACTGTTTAATACATTCCAGATATCTCTTGTGTTATCTTTATTGTGTTCCAACCTTTTAATGTAATACTCTCTTTTACAGGATCTCATTATGTTAGTTAATTTATTTAAGTTTTTTACTTCCTTTCAGTTTCTATGGTTCTCTTTTTTTATGAATTCTTGATATAGGGTATTCGTTTTTTTTGCTGGCATTTTGTAGTCCTTTAGTCATCCATGGTCTTCCTGCATAGTTGTGTTTCCTGTTGATTTCAATTACTGGGCAGTTTTTATCAAGTAACGTGTTAAATGTTCTTAAAAATACTTCGTAAGCTTTATTAACTTCTGTTTGTTCATATATAATATTCCAATCTTGCTTTGAAAGTTACTTTCTAAGACAGTTTAACGTCTTCTCTGTTCTTATTCTTTTGTAAATAATCTCGTGTCCATCGCTGTTGACTTTATAATGGCAATTATAAGATGCAAAGACTGGTAAATGGTCACTTATGTCGTTGATTAATAGCCCACTTTTTATATTTTCTTCTATTATATTTGTAAATGTATTATCTAATAGAGTTGCGAGATGTTATATTGGAAATAAACCGATGCTGTACATGGAGTCAATAAATTATTCTGTGCTCTTATTATGATTTGGATTCAATAAGTCAATATTAAAGTCCCCACAAATAAACATTCTTTTCTGATTTACATTTGTAAATAAGTCCTCCATATTATCCTTAAATATCTTAGTTCTGTAAATACAACTGACAATTAGGTTTTTCCTTTTTTCCGTACTTATTTCCACTGTTAAACATTCCATCATTCCATCGATAACAGTCGTCGTTCTTCCAATTCTGTTGTACTTTAGGTTTTTATCAATGTAAAGTGCCACCCCACCTCCTTTCTTGTTGATCCTGTCTACATGAAGGAATTCATATCCATTTATTTCAAAGTCTTCTTCTTTTCCAGGAGTTATCCAGATCTCTGATATGGCTTTCACCTTGAATGGCTGTTCAAACTGTTTTATGTAGTCTTTGATGGATTGAAAGTTTGCATATAAGCTTTGACTATTAAAGTGAACCGTTGTTATACCCTTTTCTACCTTGATTTTCTTTTTAAATTGCTCATTTGTATAATAATAGCATTCATTTGTCTTATTGTTAAAAAAATTACAATCAGGATCTATGTTGCTATCATGCACCATTTTTTTATTTTGCAATAAACCTCCTTCACGTGTCAGTGAGTGCCTGCTCTGGGGTCCTCATTTATTTCCTCCACACGGCTCACCCCGGTTAGCCGTGACAAATCATCCATGCGACGCATCTTCCCACCGCCTTCAAGTTGGACTCAAGTTTATAAAGAACCCATGTCAAAGTATTGTGGTTAAGTTATATCCAATTTATTAACCCACCTCTGAGATGAAGTGCAGCTGCGAAGAACATTCTTTCTCCCGTTTGGCTACAGCAGGCGATGAGGTGCGTTTAATGTTTCTCTGTTAATTTGAGTTTCCATGAGACTGCGATAAACTTTTTTTTAAAATATATATATATATATATATATATATATATATATATATATATATATATATATATATATATTACTATGCCAATCCTGTTTAGTTTTGTAGGTATTGTCTATATTGAGGGGTCTTTTTTTATTCTTATTTCATTTTGCAAAATTTTTTGAATTAGGCCCTCCAATTAAAATAGATTTTCTGTTGTCTGTTGAAAAGATCTGGATGGATATTTTATTTTTTTCTTTATTTCTATTTTTCAGTTTTATTTTTCAAGACTGTGAGTTCTCTTTTTTAAATAACTGGACCTACTAGTGATGGCCAAATGAAGCTTTCTGAAGCATGGAAGCTTGTATTGAAAAACGGTTCATTGCTTTTCAACACAGTCCTGTCTGGTGACATCTGGTGGCCAAAATATGAAGAGCAGCTTGAATCTACAACGAACTGCTTCATTATGACTGCCCACTCTACAGAGTGGAGTTCACGTTTCTGTCTGATATTGGGCCACCGTTGTCTTGCTTTGAACATGTATTTTTTGGGGGTGAAAAAATTCTTGATCAAAATTATATATTTAACAAATGAACAACAAACTCTCCTTGTTTAAACATGCGCCACGGTGTGGTCTCTCTTTGTTTGTGACTTCTTGATGTTGGTAAACAGTAATAATTGAAAAATACATATAATATACATATAATAATGTACAACACATTATGGAGTATGCTTCTGCTGTGAAGTCCTGCCTCCATGTAGTTGTGCAATTAATCACTGGACAGCTGGTATGTTTATTAATAATATGATATTAGGCCAATTTTCTTATACATCTTCTTTGACCTGGGGGTAGAATTAATTGTGAACTGGAAAATGCTTATGAACTTGCAAATTAAAAACACGATGCATCTATAGTAACCCCTTTTTAATTTTTGTTTAAGAAGAGAATTTGTTCCTCTGTGCGATAGCCGAACCTGCTGGTTTTCATGGAGATAACTTCTCCAGCCTTAAAGAAAATCCTCTCACATGGGACAGAGGAGGCTGGAGTGCCTGGGTCCCACAAATTATCAGTTAAAAAGAATAAACACATTAAATTGCTGCACATTCTGTAGAATAATATTTTAAGATTATTTTAAAAATAAAATATACATTTTTATTACATTAAATGTAAAGAGTCAAATGGAAGTCTTTCTGAAGTTCTTTCATGATATTTATATTATGAAGAGAATTTTTTCACATTTTCAGATAAAATAAAGATGCACAAAACAAAAACAAACAACAAGAACACAAAGCTGGCAAACCCAACCAAAATGGACCAAAATCAACTCAAAATACTCCCACACGACAGAACCTCCCCTGTTCCTCGCTGGCTCCGTATCTCTCAATAGAATGATCAGTGGTTTGCTCTCTCACCATCAAAACACTCCACAAACCCTTATAAACCACAGAATCAGGTATGTTCTAAACGAAGCTTCGGACATCACTGATCACGTGACTCCGGCCAAATGAACCAAGTGCTTTTGAAGCAGTGTGTTGACTTTTTTTGACACACGCACCAGAGCGTCAGCTTCTAGCGGGCCATCACTAGCACCTACCCTTAGTTTTGTTAATATTGGCAATAGTGAGAAGTGTTATCGTTGGTTTCAAATATATTCGACATAGGCTATCCAATTAAGGTAAATGTCAACAAGTGCGTCCTCCTTTTCCCCAGATTTGAAGGATGAGTTGGTGTTTTCTTCATGGCCCAGCCTATCCCAGAATTCATAGCGCGGAGGACAAAGACGAGCACAGGGAGAGCAAACGTCGTTCCGTGGTGTGGAGTGGATGAGCTCGGACAATTAGAAAGGAAAGGCAGGAGAAGAGATCAAAGGAAGTTGCAAACAACGGATATCTTAATGGATCAATGAGGGGAACCCTCGATCGCGTAGCGACGTGGCTCGACTTTGAGCTGAAGCTCTGACAGAGAAGAATGCTGGATTTGAGATTTGAGGTAGGGCTTGGCGGCTCAAAAAGCTTGTGAGCTTGTCTTTGAGTAGAAGATGGATAGGAGGTGCTTAGCTGGTTAATTACTTCAGATAAGGTAGCAATAACGACTGAGCTGATTTCTGAATTAACAGAAGTGACAGCAGCAGCTTGGGTAGAGTTGATGAATTGAAAGATTGATTAGAGGAAAATAATCTCTTTAATAATAACCCCCAAAATTGTCCAAGAGCAGAGAGCGTGGGAGATGATAAGCCGTTCAGACGCAGTCAGAACCGTGAGTCAACTTAGAGAGCGGTCTCGAATGATTGTGTTGAGGGTGGATGCCTGATGATGCTAGTGAAAACACATGAGAAGTGAAGGGACGCCTTGAAAAATTACGCGCGCGACTCAGTTTGGATGTCTTAAAAGGATTGATGGAGGACAGAACCTGGCATCTCTGTGCCACGAAGGTTCAGCTTTGCTTTGGAAAGGCAGGAAAGATGGCAGTGAAACTGGCATCTCGGTGCTGGAAGCATGCTGCTGCATTTGCGAATGAGGGATAAAGAGAGAACCTGGCATCTCTTTGCCATGAGGTTCGCCGATGCTTTGGAAAGGCAGGAAAGATGGCAGCGAATCTGGCATCTCAGTGCCGAGCAGAGAAACTGGCAACTCTATATTAGAAAGCATGCTGCTGCGTTTGCGAATGAGGGATAAAGAGAGAACCTGGCATCTCGGTGCCAGAGGGGTTTACTACTGCTTTGCAATAATGGACGCAGAGAAACTGGCAACGTGGTTAAAGAAGATTGCTGCTGCGATTAAGAATGATGGACATAGAAGGAACCAGCGGGAAGGATTCTCTGCTGCTTTAGCCATGATGGATGGACAGGAACTGGCAACTCAGGGGTAAGAAGCTTGTCACTGCGGTTTGCACATGGCAGATATAGCAAGAACCTGACACCTCTGTGCTAGAAGGGTTTGCTGCTGCTTGCAATGATAGAAGCGGAGAAACTGGCAGTTCGGTAGTAGGGAAGCTAGATGCTGCATGCAAATGGGGGATGAAGGAAAACCTGGCAACCCGGTGGCTTTTAATTTATTTGTCTATACAGACAACTGCCAACCCGATGGTAGAAAAGCTGCTGCTGCTTTCGCGAATGAGCAATAAAGGAACCTGGCAACCGGGTGCCGACGTTTGCTATGGAGTCTAGCCGAGGAGGGAAGAGGTTGGGAACCTGGCAACTCGGTGCAGAGGTTTCCTGCAGAAATTTGCAAAGGATGGATGGGTGGCTGAGAACCTGGCAACCTGGTGCCGAGGTTTGCCGTGGAGTTTAGCAGAGGAGGGATGAGTGGCTGAGAACCTGGCAACTCAGTGCCGATGTTTGCCGTAGAGCATGGCTATTCAACTACGAAGTTAGATTTTCAAACCGAGGAATTTATCTGGGCCAGATATTTTTTTTGAAGCCAGTAAGCAGCAGATCATGATCAATTTCCAACCCACACAACTGTACTGAAAAACAAGTAATTTTTTTATTCCTATTCCCCTGTAAATCTGGTGACCTCTCACAAATGCACACCAAAAGGTCCATGTAGTGGCAATTCCTTTACTTTTGAATGATCAAACGTCCCACAACTTAAAGTCCACAAGCCACTGCTGCACTGAGGTAATATTTCGTACGGAGGCAAAAGAAGTCCATTGTCCAAACCTTTTAGTTGAGAGTTTTGGTTTTGGTTTATTTATCCATTTGGCAAGCAATAACAAGATCCTTCCTACTGCTTCTCCTGCTCTGGTAAAAAACCATAGGCCCACCCCAATGCATGCTGGTCCTATACCAGTCTCTTTATTTATAGAAACAAAATGGCCCTACAGCTCTTACTGACTAATTTAACAAAATAACAACAAACAAAACAAATCATTTAAAACAAAATGATAGGTTTGTAGCATAAACCTATTCGCTGGAACGTTAAGACAATATAATTACACTGCAAGCAAGACACAAGTAGGCAAACTTCTTCATGGTACTCGTGCACGGGAGAGAACCGGACAGGCACCGTTCCTTCGCTTGACCCCAGTAGCTCTCGTCCGTTCTCCCATATCACTGTCCTTTTATTGAGGTTACATGAATATGCATAAGTTCATTAACATATGACGTCTACATACACAAAGAGTACCTTGCCTGTGTGTGTGTGTGTGTGTGTGTGTGTGTGTGTGTGTGTGTGTGTGTGTGTGTGTGGACTGCTGATCAAAGGGTCAAACATCCTTGGTCAGGAAGAGGGTAGCCTCCCCCTCACCCTAGATGGTTCATCCTAGATAACACGGTGAGGAAGTCCTGCAGTTCATCTAAACAAAGAGCACTTAGACTAGAACAGACGCAACTACGTTAATCCTACCATAAAATAATAAGACACGGTATGACCTCTCATGCTCCCAAAGTGCTGTCTAATACACACAAAGTTTGCAGACTATCAAGGATCAAAACCTCTACCAATCTACAACTAATTACAAAACTCTAAGCATATATAAGTAAATATTTCTAAGCATAAATGACAATCAACAATACAAATCTAACATTTCCCCCCCTTTTGACCTTTATGCCTGAAAAGTTCCCAGGTATGAATACCTCATGTCTGACAGTTTCAATGCAAACATTTTTATACTCAGCATATGTCAAATCACCCTAAATTACTGAAAAGGTACACAGTTCAACAAATGTATTAGCAGTTATCCCATTCATTGAGCTCATCTCATGGCAAACTGCATCTTACGAGCAAACAAAGAAATTGTTAATTTAATAGTGAAAATAAAAAAGTAACATTTTCAAAAACATCTCAGCTTGGTAATGCTTCCTCCAGGTGTGCACATCACATGTCTCTCTGCAGAGTGGTTTGAGTTCTGCAGGGCGTCATGAATGTCTCTTCCAGTTGTTTCCATCGTTGTCCATAGGACCAGAGTCCAAATGTATGTAGAATAAACATTCAAACATACCAGTTGGTTTTGTTGTTTGTCAACATGGTTCTCAGCTATTTCCAAAGCTGCAGACCTCTCAGCACTCTAGTTTTATGGCCTCCCATTACCTCACTTCAGGCCTTCGTCCTGTGAGGGGGATATTTATGACTCCTTCATTGTCCATACTCTGCAGAAAACACCTCTGTGGAAAGGGTGCAGGGTTGTCTTACTGCTATTATGATCCCAGCAGCCTTCAGAGTGTCATCGTATGCACAGTACAGTGGCACAGCGTTAGGTGATGTTCATAGGAAACTGCTGTTATCACCACCATAGCTTCTGGTTCCTGTGCTTTTCACAGAATCATGATGTCATCCTCGAACTCCTTCTACGCTGTCGATGGAGCTTGGCACGCTCCTCATCCCCTGAGTGTTTATGTTCCAACGCTGCTGAAGGTTTAAGGCAGAGCACGTCGTACACCTTAGTCGTCTTCCTCAGCGTCAATATTGAATCTTTCATTGTATTTAAAATCTTGCTGTGGGAAGTCTCCTCTTGATTTCCTGGAAGCTTAGTAGCACAGCTCTCTGTGTGATGTCTGCTGTGCTGAAGATGATCTCTGATCCTCCTGAAGCCTCTCTCCCATCTTGTGGACGATCCTCTCCTCTATTTTGCAGGCAGTTTCATGGTCTTTGCTGTGGCTCCAAGGTCTGATTTCATGATGGGCCCCAACCAGCTTGATCTTTGACCTCAACCACTGCCTGGTCCTGTCAGCTATGCGCTTCTCACTGGGCCTCTGAAGATTTCTCAGGAGATTACTGCTGCACCTGTATTTCCTTGCTAGGAAGACAAACTATTTGGAGAGTATGTCAACAATCATCAAACCACATTCTTTAGTTCAGTGAACTTCACTTATAGGCCATCAAAGCCTCATCTGAACATGGGTGCACCACTTGCATAGGTTTAATATTTGTAAATAAAATGGCTAATCACACAAATCACTGCAACAATAATAAAAAACATTGTTTAATGTTAATCCTTGGACCCCTCCTCTTGACGCATGGACACACCCATGCGTCAACTCACCAAACCTGGATTCCTGTCTTAAAGAAAAAGATTAGCTAGATCATATCCCAGGCAACATCAGGGCATCTCCTCCCCTGGAGCAGCACCACCCTGGACCTATAATCCTGCAATGAAAATGTTAGTGTGCTTTGCATATTAAGTTTGCTTAACACCTGGCTCTCCCAGGAGCCTGCATACACACCATCATGGCCTGGAAAACAAAATCTGGAAGTAAAATCAAACTCCATACCTGTAAACAATTGTATCATAAGGACAAGAAGCATTCAACATCAGCAAGACAAGTGTCATGTGCAGGTTTTCTCAAATCAGTAAACTACAATTATTTTCATAAGTCGCCTCAGACATGGATCATCCCATGTACTCAGGCAACATTAATGTAATCGGTGACTGCTCTTAAGCAAAGTCACTCCACTTATATATTACTATGGGCTCAAAAGTGGCCAGCTAATGAGCCCATATCAAACTATCCCAGAAACACTGTATCTCTTATTTGTTTTACTCATGTCACTTGTCCGTTTCAGCTGAATCTTCCACAGCATTCTCAAAGAAACTAACATTAGCAATACACATTGACTGTAGTCAGACAGAGGTCAGACACAGGTCAACAGGTTCCAGAGGTGCCATAAAAACACCATAAAGTCAACCCTAGCTGTGGAAAGAAGTAACACCAGTTCTCAACACAGGAAATTTCACACATGTTATTCACATTATCAAAGTAACCTTCACATTTTCCCATCAACACAATGCAACAGCATCACCACTCATAACCTGTAAACACAGTTTTCCTCACACATAAACCCAGAAATCCTGTAGTAGGAAAAAACATCAACCAGTTGTCCTGGTATAAATCGCATCATCAATTCACATGAAGAACTGGCATGCTGTAAGAAAAGAAAATGCAAATATTAGCGCTTGCGCAGGCGTATGCATACTTTGTCACAGTTATCTCTGTGAGCAACTCAAGCCTATGAATAACACACCTGATAAATGCACAGACACAGAAAATGGCATTTAAAAGGTTAAATCATCATGCAACCTCGAGTGTTGCTGTCATCTTTCTGCTCCTGTAAAAGGAAACACATGGGTTCATCTGCACCTTTGTCAGGTGGGGGTTAGCTTCACACAATCATGTTCAGTCAGTCAGTCAGTTATTTTAAAATTCTTACTCATTCACTCAGTGGTTCCTTCTTTTGCTAATTGTGGAAATTATCATCGCATTCGTTTCCACGCTCAGCAAAACGACATTATTTCAAAAAGAAAAATAATTTAGACTGGATTTCCTCGTTGAATCCTTTTTGGGGGGGACTCTCATTTCCTAATTGTCCCAAATAAGTGGCTTTCTCCTGAACCCATTTTAAATGTGGAGAAACTCACTTGCAACAATTTTCTTGACGACGTGTAACGCTTTTAATTCCCGACTCGCAGATCTGCTCAAAGAACAGAGATTATCGAACAAAACTTTCAGTGCACTGTGAAAGTATCAAAATAAAAAGGCCTTGTTAAGTCATGACACAAGCTCCTCATCTCAGGAGGGTAAATCATACCATTAGCATGGTTCATCATACCATCATACTAATCGGCAGGCTCAACTTCACAACAAAAGAAAAATCATCAGCTAGATTCACTCCAAACCAACCATCAGCTGCACAACACACAACATAACCCTAATATCTTATTAGCTATGAGTTTAATCACCCGGTCTGTGCTCTTCACTCATTTAAGCCACAGATCTATTTTATTCAATTTTCCTTTTCCCTTCATCATAAAACGTGACATGCTGTCATGCACTTCACAAAAGATGTTTGTTCTGATGTATTCAGAGTTGTGTATCTAAATACAGGATTCACTCGCACATCAAAACAGGAAACTCAGTGTTTTAGAGTCTCCACTCAACACACAACAACTCCAACACATCTCATTCACTCATACTAGAATTCAGTCACCTTTCATTAATCTAAAACCGATCAACTAATTTGCATATCAGCTATTAACCCACTAAGTTGACAGGACGACAGAAAAGCATGTTCAAAATAGTATCACAAAAGACAATTTCCCTCATACAGTAAATTACATGTGCTGCCTCAATCAAGCAGGAAGCTTCTCCCAATTTACCATTTTAACAACTAAATTTATTGTCTGATCACTGGTTGGTCAAACCAGGATCTTTTTTCCCACAAAAGTTAAACTGTTGTCCTGCAACCTGGAGAGTCAATTTTTTGCATTGGATAAATTCAGTATTTAATAACAAGTGTCTGCTAAATTGACACTATTTTAACACTGATGAAAGATAACAAGCTAATTTTCATTGCATGGGTTTGTGTTATTAGGCAGGTCTAATGCATGTCTGTGGAGCTGCATCTCCAGCAGAGCATGTTCTTAAAGCTGCCTTTCCTACACATTTCTCTGCTATTATTTAATCATTTCTTAACTAATGTGCTATGAGTCTTCATGAGTCATTTTGTGTTTGGAATTGTTAGTAGGGTTAATGCATGTTCTGCTTGTGTGTGTGTGATTTTGTATATGTTTCTATTTTCGCAATGTTTCAGACTCCGTCTCAATTTTCCAACTTAAGCAGTCAGTTTTCTTTTCCCCAGGTTTGCTAACCCAAATTTTGATTTCCCACATTAAATAATTCCTATGTGTTCTCACCTAGTCTTCTCACTCTGTTGTCCTCTCACTGTTTTGTCCTCTCCCACTTCAACAGTCCCGGCAGTTCTCCTTCAGCTTTGTCCTGTCTAGTAGCTGAAGTGCTGCTGCTGCCTTCTTGGGCGACTTCTTAGCAGCTGCTGCCGGTTTCTTGGCTTTGGCCGCGGCGGGCTTCTTGGCTTTGCTCTCAGTAGCCTTGTTCATCTTGAAGGATCCGGAGGTCCTGGTGCCCTTGGTCTGCACCAGAGTGCCCTTCGCCACCAGGCTCTTGATGGCGGTCTTGACACGGGCCTTGTTCTTGTCCACATCGTAGCCTCCGGCAGCCAGAGCCTTCTTGAGAGCGGCCACAGACAGGCCATTGCGCTCCTTGGAAGCGACCACGGCTTTCACAATCAGCTCGCCCACGCTGAGGCTGACCTTCTTGGGCTTGGAAGTTCAATTCAATTCAATTCAATTTTATTTATATAGCGCCAAATCACAACAAAAGTCGCCTCAAGGTGCTTCATAGATACAGAGAAAAACCCAACAATCATATGACCCCCTATGAGCAAGCACTTTGGCGACAGTGGGAAGGAAAAACTCCCTTTTAACAGGAAGAAACCTCCGGCAGAACCAGGCTCAGGGAGGGGCGGCCATCTGCTGCGACCGGTTGGGGTGAGAGAAGGAAGACAGGATAAAGACATGCTGTGGAAGAGAGACAGAGGTTAATAACAGATATGATTCAATGCAGAGAGGTCTATTAATACATAGTGAGTGAGAAAGGTGACTGGAAAGGAAAAACTCAATGCATCATGGGAATCCCCCGGCAGCCTACATCTATTGCAGCATAACAAAGGGAGGATTCAGGGTCACCTGGTCCAGCCCTAACTATATGCTTTAGAAAAAAGGAAAGTTTTAAGCCTAATCTTAAAAGTAGAGATAGTGTCTGTCTCCCGAATCCAAACTGGAAGCTGGTTCCACAGAAGAGGGGCCTGAAAACTGAAGGCTCTCCCTCCCATTCTACTTTTAAATACTCTAGGAACAACAAGTAGGCCTGCAGAGCGAGAGCGGAGCGCTCTAATAGGGTGATATGGTACTACAAGGTCATTAAGATAAGATGGGGCCTGATTATTTAAGACCTTGTATGTGAGGAGCAGGATTTTGAATTCAATTCTGGATTTAACAGGAAGCCAATGAAGGGAAGCCAAAACAGGAGAAATATGCTCTCTCTTTCTAGTCCCTGTCAGGACTCTTGCTGCAGCATTTTGGATTAGCTGAAGGCTTTTCAGTGAGTTTTTTGGACATCCTGATAATAATGAATTACAGTAGTCCAGCCTGGAAGTAATAAATGCATGAACTAGTTTTTCCGCGTCACTCTGAGACAGGATATTTCTAATTTTAGAGATGTTGCGCAAATGGAAGAAAGCAGTCTTACATATTTGTTTAATATGTGCGTTGAAGGACATGTCCTGGTCAAAAATGACTCCAAGGTTCCTCACCGCGTTACTGGAGGCCAAGGTAATGCCATCCAGAGTAAGAATCTGATTAGATACCATATTTCTAAGATTTTCAGGGCCGAGTACAATAACCTCAGTTTTATCTGAATTAAGAAGCAGAAAGTTAGCGGCCATCCAGGTCTTTATGTCTTTAAGACATTCCTGCAATTTAACTAATTGGTGTGTGTTATCTGGCTTCATGGACAGATAGAGCTGGGTGTCATCTGCATAGCAGTGAAAATGTATGCTATGTCTTCTAATGATACTGCCTAAGGGAAGCATGTATAATGTAAATAGAATTGGTCCTAGCACTGAACCCTGTGGAACTCCATAATTAACCTCAGTGTGTGAAGAGGACTCTCCATTTACATGCACAAACTGGAGTCTATTAGATAGATATGATACAAACCACTGCAGTGCAGTACCTGTAATACCTACAGCATGTTCTAATCGCTCTAATAGGATATTATGATCAACAGTATCGAACGCTGCACTGAGGTCTAGCAGGACAAGCACAGAGATGAGTCCACTGTCAGAGGCCATAAGAAGATCATTTGTAACCTTCACTAAAGCTGTTTCTGTGCTGTGCTGAGCTCTGAAACCTGACTGAAACTCTTCAAATAAACCATTCCTCTGCAGATGATCTGTTAGCTGTTTGACAACTACTCTTTCAAGGATTTTTGATATGAAAGGAAGGTTGGAGATTGGCCTATAATTAGCTAAGACTGCTGGGTCTAGAGATGGCTTTTTGAGTAAAGGTTTAACTACAGCCAGCTTGAAGGCCTGTGGTACATAGCCGATTATTAGAGATAGGTTGATCATATTTAAGATCGAAGAATTAATTAATGGCAGGACTTCTTTGAGCAGTTTTGTAGGAATGGGGTCTAAAAGACACGTTGATGGTTTGGAGGAAGTAATTATTGAAGTTAACTCAGAAAGATCAATTGGAGAAAAAGAGTCTAACTTAATATCAATGGTACTAAGAGTAGCTGTAGATAATATTACATCTGTGGGATGATTATTGGTAATTTTTTCTCTAATGATAAAAATTTTATTTGTGAAGAAGTTCATGAAGTCATTACTAGTTAACGTTAAAGGGATGGTTGGCTCAAAAGAGCTCTGACTTTTTGTCAGCCTGGCTACAGTGCTGAAGAGAAACCTGGGGTTGTTCTTATTTTCTTCAATCAGTGATGAATAGTAAGATGTTCTGGCTTTGCGGAGGGCTTTCTTATAAAGCAGCAAACTATTTCTCCAGGCTAAATGATGATCCTCTAAATTTGTAACACGCCATTTCCTCTCCAGATTACGAGTCATCTGCTTTAGGGTACGTGTTTCAGAATTATACCACGGAGTCAGGTACTTCTGATTTGAGGCCTTAGTTTTCACAGGAGCTACAGTATCCAGAGTCGTACGTAGTGAGGAGGTGAAATTATTAACAAGATAATCGACCTCTGTTGGGGTAGCGTTCAGATAGCTGCTTTGCTCTGTGTTGGTACAGGGCATTGGAGATGATAACAGTGGGTGGATTATATTCTTAAACTTAGTTACAGTGCTTTCAGAAAGACATCTACTTTGATAAAGTCTACTCTTCACCGCTGTGTAATCAATTATTGTAAAAGTAAATGTTATCAGGAAATGATCAGACAGGAGAGGGTTTTCAGGAAACACTGTTAAATGTTCAGGTTCGATGCCATATGTTAAAACAAGATCTAGAGTGTGATTAAAGTGGTGGGTGGGTTCTTTTACATTTTGAGAGAAACCAATTGAGTCTAATAACAGATTAAATGCCATGTTGAGGCTGTCATTTTTAGCATCTACATGGATGTTAAAATCACCCACAATAATTATTTTATCTGAGCTCAGAACTAAATCAGATAAAAAGTCTGAGAAATCAGACAGAAACTCTGTGTAAGGCCCAGGTGGACGATAGATGATAACAAGTAAGACTGGTTTCTGAGTTTCACAGCTGGGGTGGACAATGTTAAGCATCAGGCTTTCAAATGAATTAAAAGTCTGTCTTGGTCTTTCATTAATTAATAGGCTGGTGTGAAAAATTGCTGCCACACCGCCCCCTCGGCCTGTGCTTCGAGATTTCTGGTAGTTAGAATGGCTCGGGGGTGTTGATTCATTTAAACTAACATAATCATCCTGCTGCAACCAGGTTTCTGTAAGGCAGAGTAAATCAATTTGTTGATCAATTATTAAGTCATGTACTAACAGAGACTTGGAGGAGAGAGACCTAATATTTAATAATCCACATTTCACTGTTTTACTCTTTGGTTCAGATGTGGATACTGTATTGTTCTTTCTTTGTGATTGTTTATGTTTAAGTTGTTTGTTGCTGGTTTTTAGTTTGTTTTTTGTCTTTTTGGAAGCTGACACAGTCTCTATGGAGATGGGTTTTTGGGGGGGTAGCAGGAGGAGAGAAGCTGCAGAGAAGCGTGTAAGACTGCAACTCTGCTTCCTGGTCCCAACTCTGGATAGTCATATTTTGGGGGGTTTAATAAATTTGTCCATATTTCTAGAAATGAGAGCTGCTCCATCCAAAGTGGGATGGATGCCGTCTCTCCTAACAAGACCAGGTTTCCTCCAGAAGGTTTGCCAATTATCTATGAAGCCCACATCGTTTCTGGGACACCACTCAGACAGCCAGCAATTTAAGGAGAACATGCGGCTAAACATGTCACTCCTGGTCTGATTGGGGAGGGGACCAGAGAAAACTACAGAGTCCGACATTGTTTTGGCAAAGTTGCACACCGATTCAATATTGATTTTAGTGACCTCCGATTGGCGTAACCGGGTGTCATTACTGCCGACGTGAATTATGATTTTACTGAATTTACGTTTACCCTTAGCCAGCAGTTTTAAATTTCCTTCAATGTCGCCTGCTCTGGCCCCTGGAAGACAATTGACTATGGTTGCCGGTGTCTCTAGCTTCACATGTCTGAGAACAGAATCGCCAATTACCAGAGTTTGACCCCCGGCGGGTGTGTCGCCGAGTGGGGAAAAACGGTTAGACACATGAACGGGTTGGTGGTGTACCTGGGGCTTCTGTTTAGGACTATGCTTCCTCCTCACCGTGACCCAGCCGCCCTGATTCCCCAGCTGCTTGGGACCTGCCGGGGAACAGCTAGCGGGGCCTACGCTATTTTCGGCTGCACCAGCTACAGGGGCCTGGCTAGCTGCGGGTGAATGAAGGGTGCGAAGCCGAGTCTCCAATTCAGTAATCCTGGCCTCCAGCGCTGCAAATATGCTACATTTGTTACAGATATCATTACTGCTAAAGGAGGCCGAGGAGTAACTAAACATCTGACACAATGAGCAAGAAAGTGCAGGAGGGACAGGTGAAGTAGCCATGGTGCTAATGAGTCGGCTACGAGCTAAGCTAGGCTAGCGAGACAGTACAGAGACAGTGAGTGAATACTTTGGCTATAAATTAGGTAGTGAGTACACAGAAAGTGTGCTTCGGAGGAAGCACGTGAAGATTATACTATGAAAGAAGAATGTATTTAAAAGTTGTTAATTAAATCGCTAAGCAAATAAGCTACTCAGAAACACCACTGTGTTTGAGCAGGAACAGGAAGTGATACTCTACCACAGAGCGAGCGAACACCAAGTGACAGCGCCACCAAGAGTCATCGTCTTCTTCTTCTTGGCCTGAACCTCGGCGCAGGGCGCAGGGCGTGTTTATGATGGAGCCTTTCCCACCACAGCGCTGGCACGTTGAACGCATCATGAAGGGTCCATTTCTTTCATGTCGCTAGCCGCATGTGGCTTGCCCGAGTCACTCAGTCCTTTTTGAGCATTTCAACATGCTGCCGCCGCAGACCCTGGCCTCAGATCCAGCAAGTTTAGCGCGCTGATCTCCAAAAAAGTCCCGAAGGCCAGAAAGACGTCAAATAAGTGTCTCGTGCTGAGAACTCAAACAAAAACTCCTCTTCCCGCTGCCATCTTGCTCGCCCCTCCGTGAAATTCAACCAATCAGACAGGAAGATGGGTTTGCTTTCTTCTTCTGCTGCTGTTTATCCACATTGCTGCTGCTTGTTGGGACTTTTTTGCTCAGGACTTGATGCTGTCTCTTTATCATGTTATTGCTTTGGAGCTGCATTCCTTGTCTTCAGGGAGGGGTGAGAGCTTGCTTGCTTGTGAGGTTGAGAGACACATACACATTGCGCTTTAAATAAGTCAGCCAGAAACTTGGCCTGCATGTTTCCAATGATGTTGAAATATAACTTTCTTCCGACTGCTGCATGTGGAAAATTGATTCAGGTCTGCTTTTCACCTGAAAGTGACAAACTAAAACATGTTCATTATCATCATCACTGTTTAATCAACACACATCTCTCTCTCTCTCTCTGTCTGTGTTTGTGTGAACAATCCTTTCTTAAAAGCAGAAAATGAAATTATAGTTGTTTTTTTGGTTGATCAACACAAAACCTTTTTCCTATGATTATTTTTTTTCTACAATATAAATTCTCCCTCTTATTCACTCTTTTTTTTTTTTTTTATTTACAATAGCTGGTGACCTGCAAAATCACCGCTGTCACTCACAATCAAAGGCAATTACTCTTGCACAGTGCACAAAAACACTGTGGTGTCAGACACATTCACACTCACTTTGTCATCTGCATAAATAAATCATATGGCTGGAGATATGTGCCATGGTGATCCATAGGCATGATCACACGTTTATTTAATTATTTCCAACCCAACAAAACAAATAAACAAAAACATGATGCTGATGCTATGAACACTCCACACACAAGAGTCAAAATTCAGGAAAACTGCTCATGGAAACGCTGCACACTCCAGTTATCACAGTTAACATAGTGCTGTTTCCCTCTCTTAGAGTAGTTCTCAGACAGCTCTCGATCTGATAATGTGTAGCCTGCTCATCAGCTCAGAAGAAAAAAAAAAAAAAACTGCAACGCAACATCACACAGTAGTTGCATGCTCTGCCCACAGCGGCAAAGTCTTACACTTTCATATTCAACTCAGCTTCTCCATCATGTACTTTTAGATGTTTCATACAGGGTTCAGCATATTAGTTGTTTTCACAGGTGTGCTCCATATCTCAACAATGGCTCATAACAAGACGACAGTCTTTCACACAGGTCAAGTGCCTCTATGCACTTCATTAGTTTAAATATTTACCTATATCACTTCACCTCACATGTCATTGTACTGAATTTAAGCAACCACAAGTTTAATGTAGGTTACTTTTAACAACTATCCACCTAAATTAAATCTATGGTCTGGCACACAGGCTGTTGTCGATCAGGGCAAGCTAAAGAATAAACATTGTGTCAGCAAGGGGTGGGGGGAAAGCCATTCACCAGAGCATATCTTAAGTGCTGCTGATGTGGGCTAGCCTTCTCCACAGCTCTCCAAGGCTGGTGTGTTTTCTGAAAACTTCTAACATTTGAATCTCTTCCATTTATAAGCCTGCGATTAACCGCACGGCTCAGGTCCGCGTGACCGCGCTCGCGTGAACCCGTGCAGCTGTGGAGCCGTCGCTCTCTCTTTTTTTTACATAAATACTTTGTGCTGCCAGGAGCAAAGTCTAGCACAAACGTCTGTCTCCCGCCGACTCACTCTTGGTTGCTTAGAAACCCATGATAACAACAACAGTCGGTGTCACAGACCACATGTTCTGCTCCGCACACACAACAACAACAACAACGACGACGACAATGACAACAACACAAAATAGGCCTACTGTCCAGCACAATCTGGACCCCGCGGAACTTCTCAACACCCCACTGAGCGGTGGAGAACTCACTACAGTACCCCACACAGCGGTCTGTATTTTGCCCCACTAAGACGGCGAACCAAAAAAAGTTCGAACTGCGCAACTCTGCGACTTAATGCTTCTGTACAAAAAACCCCACTGAGCGGCTTTGTACATCGCCCCACTTAGACGGCGAATTTTAGCCCCACTAAGCGGCCACGGACAACGCCCCACTGAGCGGCGAAGACGTAATTTTAGCCCCACTAAGCGGCCACGGACAACGCCCCACTGAGCGGCGAAGACGTACAGTTATAGAGTTGGACTCTAAACTTACTCGGTGTTGCTTAGCGTGTAATATCAGCCTCGAATCCCGCCAATCGCCATTCATCGAGGAGAAAAGACATACAGCGAATCCACAGGAACTTCCTGGCTGACGTCAGTCTTTCAGCGTGTCCCTCCTCCCCTCGGTGAATGCGATTCCAGGGCTCCGGCATCGAAGGACCAATTAATGATAGGTTTGTAGCATAAACCTATTCGCTGGAACGTTAAGACAATATAATTACACTGCAAGCAAGACACAAGTAGGCAAACTTCTTCATGGTACTCGTGCACGGGAGAGAACCGGACAGGCACCGTTCCTTCGCTTGACCCCAGTAGCTCTCGTCCGTTCTCCCATATCACTGTCCTTTTATTGAGGTTACATGAATATGCATAAGTTCATTAACATATGACGTCTACATACACAAAGAGTACCTTGCCTGTGTGTGTGTGTGTGTGTGTGTGTGTGTGTGTGTGTGTGTGTGTGTGTGTGTGTGTGTGTGTGTGTGGACTGCTGATCAAAGGGTCAAACATCCTTGGTCAGGAAGAGGGTAGCCTCCCCCTCACCCTAGATGGTTCATCCTAGATAACACGGTGAGGAAGTCCTGCAGTTCATCTAAACAAAGAGCACTTAGACTAGAACAGACGCAACTACGTTAATCCTACCATAAAATAATAAGACACGGTATGACCTCTCATGCTCCCAAAGTGCTGTCTAATACACACAAAGTTTGCAGACTATCAAGGATCAAAACCTCTACCAATCTACAACTAATTACAAAACTCTAAGCATATATAAGTAAATATTTCTAAGCATAAATGACAATCAACAATACAAATCTAACACAAAATATTAACCGACAAATAAACCCCAAAATATAAGTAAACTAACAACAAACTTTAACTAATTTCAAAAATAAGAACAAAAACAAAAATAAAGAACAAATAGCTCCAACACTCCGGCCCCTAATTGTGCATACAATCACAATTACTTTAAAGTCCCAAAAGGAGGAGCTATTCCCTTAAACAAATCCTTAATTTTCATTGAGGATTTTCTTCACGATGAGGCTTCCAGTAGCAAAATAAGTTTTGTCACTGGCCTTTCCAAAACACTGGTCCTTGTTTGTAGTCTCACAGAACGCACCAAGCCTTTTGCATCCTGGTTTACATTTAAGACTTTCGCCATCATCCATGATCCTCTTGGAGCTGTAGCGTCTGCAATTAAAACAACATCTCCCGGTATAAGACATCTTTTAGTCCTCATCCATTTTTGTCTTTCTTGCATCAAAGGTAGGTACTCAGAAAGCCATCTCTTCCAGAACAACTCTGCCATGTACTGTACCTGTTTCCACCTTTTCCTGACATGCAAATCACTTGGATGAAACAGTCCTGGTGGAAAAACTGGTTTATTTTTCAGCAACAACAAGTGATTGGGTGTCAGTGCTTCAAGATCATTTGAGTCATCTGAAACTTTAGTAATGGGTCTGTCGTTCATTATAGCTTCAACCTCACAGAAGACTGTGTGGAGCCCTTCATCATCCAGAACTTGCTCCTTAAGAACTGAGGCTAAAATATTCTTTACTGAACGAATGAGACGCTCCCACACACCACCCTGGTGAGAAGCTGCTGGGATGTTGAAGTTCCATTTCATGCCATCCTGAACAAAAGCCTTTTGAATTTTGGCATGGTCCAGCTCAGTCAAACTTTCTTTCAACTCTCGATTCGCCCCAACAAAATTTGTAGCATTATCAGATCTGATGGTCGAAAGTGGGCCTCGTCTACAGATGAACCTCCTCACAGCATTTATACAAGAGTCTGTATCAAGTGTACATGCCATCTCCAGATGTACTGCACGACTGGTGAAACAAGTAAAAAGAACTCCATACCTTTTAAGGAGACTTCGTCCTCTTTTAACACTTATAGGTCCAAAATAGTCCACTCCAACATTTGTGAATGGGGCTATGTCTGGCAGGACTCTCTCTTCAGGCAGATCCGCCATCTTTTGTTCAACAAACTTTCCTCTGTTGCGTCTACACGTGACACAACGAGAGATGATTTTCCTGGCAGCAGAATTTGCATTTAGTATCCAGTAATTTTGTCTTAGTTTTGACAGCATGTGTGCTCTTCCTGCATGTCCCAACTTTTGATGGATATGGCGTAAAATCAGTGTTGACACATGCATATCTTTTGTCAAAATTACAGGATGCTTTAATTCCATAGGCATGGCTGCTTTATTCAATCGGCCACCCACTCTGAGGATTCCTGCATCCAACACTGGATCAAGTTTGTAGAGACAACTTCTCTTGGAGACTCCTTTAAGGCCATTGCAGATTAAAGCCATTTCAGTCGTAAATTTCTGTTGTTGTGCATATTGAAGAATAGCTTGTTCTGCCTTTGCCAAGTCTTCTGGAGTGAGATTTCCTTTCTTCAAAGTGGTCTTAAATCTTTCCATTCTTATCTCCACTTCTTTCTGACCTTCCGGATCATTCTTATTCAAACCTGCAGCAAGCAACTCTTTCCTCTTCTGTGCCAACAACACCAAGACCTCTTTCATCTTTAAAAGCCAGGCTACAGAGATTTTAAGTTTTGCCCAAGACGAGAAGTAGAGGATAAAATAGCTGGTAGGATTTTGTAATTCCCTCACAATGGCATTCATTGTCAGGTCCCTTTTGACCTCTGGGTCATCTGCAGAAATTACACTGTACTCCACATCCAGTTTAGGCCATTCCTTTTCTGACTCATAGAGAAATTCTGGCCCTTTTATCCATCTCCTACATTTGAGGAGATCCCCAGCTCTCATACCTCTGGATGCGTCATCTGCAGGATTCTCCTTAGAAGAAACGTATCTCCACTGATTCACATCTGTTGCTTCCCGAATAACAGCAATTCTGTTTGCAACAAAAGTATTGAATCTTCTGGTTTCATTGGAGATGTATTTCATTACTGTTGTGCTATCAGTCCAAAAAACTGATTTTTCCAACCTGACTTGCAGCTCCTTTTGCAGAAGCCTGTCCACCCGAACTGCAAGAACTGCAGCCGTCAATTCCAACCTGGGAATTGTAGTTTGCTTGAGAGGAGCAACTCTAGCCTTTCCCAGGATAAAAGCAACATGCGTGACGTTATTCTTTTCCAACTTTAAATATGACACCGTTCCATACCCATCTTGACTTGCATCAGAAAAATGATGAAGTTGTGCCCTATCTGGTCTTCCAAAGCAATTTGGTTTAATGCAACGTTCCACTTTAAACTTTGAAATCAGCTGGAGATCCTCCAGCCAATCACGCCACCGCTGGGAAAGAGAGTGGGGAATAACTTCATCCCACTTCAAATTTTGTCGGCAAAGCTCTTGTAGCAACAGTTTAGCTGGCATACTGAAGGGAGACAAGATTCCCAAAGGATCATACAGTGAGCTGACCACAGACAAAATTCCCCTTCTGGTTGTTGGACGGTCCTGCAGGGAGGTTCTGAACTGGAACTTGTCTGTTGCTATGCACCACTGTAAACCCAGTGCTCTCTCAACTGGAAGTTGATCTGTGTCCAAATCCAGATCCTTAATTTCCTTTGCTCTTCTTTCCTCTGGGATTGACATGAGCACTGTGCGACTGTTGCTGATCCATTTTGAAAGCTTAAATCCTCCTTTAGCGCAGATATCTGTCAGCCTCTTCACCATCGTGGCTCAAGAGTTAGGAGTTCGCCTTGTAATCGGAAGGTTGTCGGTTCGAGCCTCGGCTTGGACAGTCTCGGTCGTTGTGTCCTTGGGCAAGACACTTCACCTGTTGCCTACTGGTGGTGGTCAGAGGGCCCGGTGGCGCCAGTGTCCGGCAGCCTCGCCTCTGTCAGTGCGCCCCAGGGTGGCTGTGGCTACAATGTAGCTTGCCATCACCAGTGTGTGAATGTGTGTGTGAATGGGTGGATGACTGGATATGTAAAGCGCTTTGGGGTCCTTAGGGACTAGTAAAAGCGCTATATAAATACAGGCCATTTACCATTTTACCATGTGCACTGCCTCCTCTTCTGAAGCAACAGATTTCAAACAATCATCCACATAAAAGTTTCTTTTGACTGTATCAACCACTTCAGCTGGAAACTGTTGTGCATTATCATCTGCAGTTCTCTGTAGAGCATAATTTGCACAACTTGGCGAAGATACAGCTCCAAACAAATGCACTTTCATCCTGCATTCCTGTGCAGACCTTGAAGTGTTGCCATGTTGCCACCACAGGAAACGGAGAAAGTTGACATGTTTTTCTGAGACGTGAACTTGGTGAAACATGGAATCAATGTCCGCCATTAATGCAACAGGCTCTTGTCTAAATCTGATCAGAACCCCAACCAGCGAGTTTGTGAGATCAGGTCCCTGTAGAAGCTGACTGTTCAATGATGCTCCTTTATAAGTTGTTCCACAGTCAAATACAACTCTTAATTTGCCCTTTGTGGGATGATACACTCCATGATGAGGGATGTACCACACCTTTCCATCATCTTTGTGCAACTCATCTACAGGCACAAACTCGGCATATCCTCGTTCAAGCATGTTGTTTACACATTTAATGTATTCATCCTTATAATGAGTATCCTTTTCAAATCTCCGTCTGAGACTCTGGAGACGCTGCTCCGCGACACAGAGGTTATTTGGCAAACTGGAACCTTCTCTCCTGAAAGGCAAATCAATGTGATAATGATTTCCAATAAGCTTTATTGAACTACTAACAATATCCATGAAACACAGATCCTCTCTAGACATTTCAGTCTGCTCCTCTGATGATCTTTCATTAAAATCATGATTGTACTGTTTAATCAACATGTCTTCAAGACGCTCAACAGAAATCCTATTGGCTGTTACAGCAGTGCAGTTGGTTTTATTTCCACTGTTACTTCCAGTGCGCAGGGGACCATTTATGACCCAGCCAACTTTTGTTTTTACAGCATAAGGTCCACCTCCCACACTATTTATCACCTTCCATGGCTCCAAAACATTGGAAGCATCAGTGCCTATCAGTAGCTCCACATCTGCATTAACGTTGTACAGTTTAACAGGTTTAAGATGAGGCCACTGATCGATGTCGCTTTGCTGGGGAATATTAACTGTAGAAACTGGCATAGTCTTTTGAGTCAAAACATCTGGCAATGGCATGAAATCATTTGCTTCCAAACCAGACAGAACTTGTGTACTAACAATCTTATCTTGACTCATTGTTCTCAAAAAGATATTGGTCTTTTTACCTTTTACATTCAGCCTTTTTGCCAAAGTTTCTGTACAGAATGTACCTGAACTTCCAGGATCCAAAAACGCATAAGTTTGCACAATTTTATTACTCTTTTGGCTCTTAACTTGAACTGGAACTATAGAAAAAAATTGCATCAACTTCATGACCAGCCCCAATATACCCACATGTCTGAGTGGTTGCAGTTGAAAAGTTGACATTAGAGTTTGTCCTCTGTTGAGTTTGTTCCGAAGACGCACCTGGATCCTTTCGCTCTATATGAAGAACCCCTGGGTGCCTTTGGTGACACACGTCGCAATCCAAACGACTCCTACAGTCTTTGCTTGTGTGACCAACTTTTAAACAACCAAAACAAATTCCCCTTTCCTTGATAAAAGTCAACTTATCCTGATGCGTTTTAGCTTTAAACTGCTTACAATTCTCTAGTAAATGGTTGCTGTGTGAACAAAACAAACAACTATGCAGAACGGCGGAAGTTGTTCTGCTTCCAGTTGATTGAGCTTTGATTCCTGGCACTGTACTGACATTAGTGGCAAAACTACTTCCCTTTTTTCTTTGCTTGGTAGAACTTGAAGCTTTAAAGCTGCTTCCAGATTGTGAGTCTTGTATGTTGCCAAACACTGGATCTGATGCTACTTTTACCTGTTTTATTATAAAGGTAACCAGATCAGTGAATACTGCTCTGTAACCATTTTGTTCCTGCAGTTCATAGGCAACAACTCTCCATTTTTCCCTCAATTTGTATGGAAGTTTCATAACAACCATTCTCATATTTGAGGGCAAATCCAACTCCTTCATATAAACAACTTGCTGCATTAGATTCGAACATCCTTGAAGAAAAAGAGAGAATGACTGTAGACCTTTCACATCCTCACTTTTAATAGGTACCCAACTCACAATCCTCTCCATATATGCAGAGGCAATTTTATTTTCGTTCCCAAAATGTTCTTCAAGAAGATCTTTGGCTGTGGAATAGCCCTGCTCAGGTGGTAAGTGCTGACAACTATGCACCAAATCCCTAGGCTGCCCCCTAGTGAACTGCTCTAAAAAATGCAAACAGTCGCTCCAGTTATCAGTTTTAGCTTCCACTCCATTTTCAAAGGCATTCATAAATGATCTGTACTGTAAAGGGTCTCCATCAAACACAGGGATGTTTCTGGCGGGGAGGACAGAAGATAAGTTTTGTTTTACAAGCAAAGTAGTGATGTCATTTTGTTTTTGCATAATATTTACAATCTCCTTCGTGCAATTCCCAGTCAAAGTAGGAGACTGAGGCTGTGTTTGCTGCGTCACTTGAGCTGAATCATCAACCTGATGTTGGGTTTGACTTTGTCTAGGTACGATTACTTGTGATTCAGATGCAGAATTTATACCAAAGTAATCTCTTGATGTTGGAACAAATGTATCGGCACAAGGATTTAAACTAGGCGCTTCTTGTACGTGCCCTCTTTCAAAATAAGAGTTCATTCCATCAGAATGCTCAGAGCTACAAACTGAATTTATTTTTAAGACACGAAGCTTTGCATTAGTGGCTGCCAGCTCTGTTTCCAAGGATAATGTCTCCTTTTCTTTTCTCAGTTTTCCTCTTGCGCTTCGATAGAATGTTTTTTCTTTAATGCAGCCAGTCGCTCCATGAGCGCTGCCTTGTCAGCCGCAGCTTTAATGCATGCGGAAGATGTTGATGAAATTCGACTTTGCTGTGACAAGGTTTTTGAAGGTGGTTTTACACTTGAGATATTAGAGACACTGTCTTCAGGTTTTATTTCATCCAAACTTTCAACAGCTTTATCATTGCGAACAGTATTGTTTTGTTCAGTATACGGCTCGCCCGCCTCCTGCAACCAAACCTTTACTTTGTCCATAAAAACAGAGAATGCTGTCACCTTCGACTGAAAATGTGCAACTTCCCTTTTCACTTCATCTTCTGGCAGTGGCAAACTTAAAAAGGATTCTTGCAAAGCGTTTGCATCTTGATAGCATTTAATAAACTTCCCAAATTCAGAAGACACTTCCTTAACGTTTTCATGTGAGGTCATTAAAGCGGAAATTTTCCCCATGTACTTAGATGCTTGCTTACACATTGAACTGCGCTTTTCTTGGCATGTCTTTATATACAAATCCAAACCTTTTGGCGTAAATTTAACGCTTCTTTTCTCTGCTTGCATCTCAGTGTCATCCTCTCGTTTACTCTTAATATCCGACATTTTTATTGTCCTCTTGGATTATTTCAAACTTTATAAAGATGCACAGCACACTGAGAGTCCATAGCCTAAAGTACAAACATGACATCCATTTACCTGCCTTTTGCAGCGGACAAACATTTCCACAGAGGGCGTTGGCATGTTCCAATTATGCACCAATTTAGTACGTCAAAACTCAGTTCATCAGTCTTTGTAGTGAAATTATGTCTTTAAACTCCAATAGTTTCACCGTTTTCCTTTACGGCTTAAACAATATTATCACTCACCAGCTTTGACGAACGAGTGACATGTTGATCCAGGCTTCAACATCAAATCCGTCTGGATTACTCACCAGACGATCCAATAACTTTTATTCGAGTTCGACGGTGATCCTTGAAATCCTTATATCCATTAATGAAGGATTATTCCTTTGTCCACGGGAAGGTTTTTTACTTTGTGTAGTGGCAATTCCTTTACTTTTGTATGATCAAACGTCCCACAACTTAAAGTCCACAAGCCACTGCTGCACTGAGGTAATATTTCGTACGCAGGCAAAAGAAGTCCATTGTCCAAACCTTTTAGTTGAGAGTTTTGGTTTTGGTTTATTTATCCATTTGGCAAGCAATAACAAGATCCTTCCTACTGCTTCTCCTGCTCTGGTAAAAAACCATAGGCCCACCCCAATGCATGCTGGTCCTATACCAGTCTCTTTATTTATAGAAACAAAATGGCCCTACAGCTCTTACTGACTAATTTAACAAAATAACAACAAACAAAACAAATCATTTAAAACAAAATATTAACCGACAAATAAACCCCAAAATATAAGTAAACTAACAACAAACTTTAACTAATTTCAAAAATAAGAACAAAAACAAAAATAAAGAACAAATAGCTCCAACAGTCCATTTAAAAAAAGGGAGCTATAACTAAACTATTTTTTGCACATTTGAAATAATAATAATAATAATAACAAAAAACATTTTGATAATTCCCTTTCAAATTAAAATAATTTTCCTGCCATGGATGGAGCCCCATCCGTCACAAGTATACAGACATGCTTCATATCCAGACCATTTTCCTCAAAAAGAGCTGAAATCTTCTCAAACATTATTTCGCCAGCTGTGTGTCCCTCTAACGGTAGTAAACCGAGCAATTTCCCATCCAAAAAACGGACAACTGGGCATTATCAGTTCTGTCTGTGATCTCCTGCTATAGACATTACATCAGTTTTCTTCAGGTCATCTAACAGCATTTCAAACTCGTCTGACGCCAGAACTTCAACTCTACGAATATTTGAACTGTCCTACAGGGGTACGTTTTTAATAGCAGATGTCACACTCACTTTTCACCGCATCCACCACGGCCAGCATGCAGTATTTCATTGTTTCAGAATCTGTGAAAGGCCTTTTCTTCTTCGCCAAGAAGCAAACACGAAGGGAAGATGCTGCAGCTCTCTTGGGCTGTACAGGACCCTCACCATGGTAGTACAACTCCGGTTGTAAGATTATTAAACTCGGTAAAATGAATAAGTATTTGTCAGTCCGGGCAGGGTTAAACCGACAGTTTTCATTGTCAATTTTGTGCTTTTGGAGTGAGAGAGACATGCTGTTGTCGCATCATATATTACGATGATTGTTTAATATGTTTACATCACGGTGCATTGTGGGTTAAATATTGCTAGGCGAGTGTTGCATTCACAGTCTACACTACGCTGTAGGAAATTTAAATTTTTTAATTTTTTTTTTAATTAATTAATTTTTTGCGTTTTCTCTGTGTTTCTGCCAGGACCACAGGCAGGGCCACTCGCAGGTTGCTTCTGGGCCGCATTTGGCCCGCGAGCCGCCATTTGAATAGGCTTGCCGTAGAATTTAGCCGAGGAGGGATGAGTGGCTGCGAACCTGGCAACTTGGTGCCAACATTTGCTGGGAATTTAGCAGATGAGAGGTTAGGAACATGGCAACTCGATGCCGAGGTTTGCTGCGGAGAACAGAGTTGAGGTTCCCCCCTGCTACCTGGCGCCTGCGGGTGGGTGGAGCTACAAAGTACGCTGTAGCTTTTGCTATTGGAGCTGCGATTTGTTTGGAAGCGTGGATTCGGTGTTGGCGGCTAACTCGCCCGGCCTGTGACACGTTCTGGAGCAACGTGAGAGGAGCTGTGAGTAGGGATAGGTATCGTTTAGGTTTTATCTGATAACAGTACCAAACCGGTACTTTTGAAACGTAGCCGGTGCTTAAAGAATGAAGAACACACACTTTGTCCAAAAACCCCTCATGTTTAGCTGTTTTTTTGTAAAAAGATAACAATGTTAGCCTTTTCTGCAGCTATGGGGCATATATGGTATCACTCTTGGCTGGAAGCAGTGCTTAATCAATGGAAAAAACACAAACTTTGTCCAAAAACCTCTCATGTTCAGCTGTTTTCCACTTTTTCTTTGGTCATTTTACCCTTTTTGGCCAGGGTGAAGGGAGTATCTGCCATCAAACAAGAAGACAGCCTCATGTAGCTATGATGATGTTTGCTAGTTCACCTTACATGCATTAATGTAATAACGTGGTTAGCCTACTCAACGTAAATTACACATGAACAACATTAAGCTACTCACGCAGAGAAGAACGGCTGCTGCTGCATCATCATCCTCATCATTTCTGCTACACTGGCAGGGCTAGGGGCCAGGACTCTCCTCTTCGGGTTTTTGGGGATGTTGCTAACTCCGGGTCCGATAACAGGCACCACACCCGCAGTAGATGTCTGCGGGTCTCGCAGCAAGCTATCAAATATGGCGCATTTCTCGGCTTTAAAAAAAACGCTATGCGTCGCCAGGTGTTTCATCAGATTCGAGGTGTTACCTCCTTTGACAGTATCACAGTATCAGCTTAAAGCACTTGTTGCTGCCGAGTTTGCATCTTTTGCTGTGAAGTACAGCCAGACTTTGACCGCTTCGCCTTGGGCATTTTTAATCTGTAGCTCTGCTCTAAAAGAACCTACGTACCTGGACCCGCCTACTATCCTCGGAAACGTAAAATGATTGGCTGGAATCCAAAATGTATCTCAGGGAAATAAAGCACCGAAATGTGCGCTGCTTTTCGGTCTGGTTACTACCGTTTATGTCAGAATGGGTGCCATCATGGCACCGGATACCGGTACCCATCCCTAGCTGTGAGTTCTGCTGGCGGGCGACCTCGCTGGTTTTTGCTGAAATGGCGAGCGGCCGGATTACTTCATGACTGGATTTAGCGGAGATAAACTGACTGGATGGATGTAAAAGACCGTATGTCGGGTGGCGAGAAAACTGCTAGGTTGTCGTCAGCATTCGGTTTTTTGGAAGCACGCCGTTTGTTTCTGGGATTGCCGGAGGAAAAGCGATGGATGCAGAGCTTGGGTAGTTGTTCGTCTGACGCGCTGACGGACGAGAGGGTGATTGTAGTGAATGGAAGGGTGAGTAAAATTACGTTACTCCCGAGAGATGAGCTGTGCTTAAAGGTATTCGCTGAGAATGGACAGTTTGCAGAACTGGGGGGAACCCAGATGACAACCGGAAGGAGCGTGTTTGGAGGCGTGGTCCCGCTCCTGAAATTCCGATATATCCAAATTCATGGGCTGCGTCCTCCTGAGGCCGCATTTGTAGATCGATTACGTCACAGCGACGCGCCGAAGGCTGTCCAAATTCGTAGACTCCCGACTTCCTTTTCCCCGAATTTGAAGGATGGGTCGGGTGTGTCCTTCGTGGCCTACCATATCCCAGAATTCATAGTGCAGCCCAGCCAAACTCCAGTTTCCAACAATGGCGGCCACTACTAAGTTTTAAAATTACTCTTACTAATCTATAAGTCACTTAGACAACCTAAAAATGTTATTGTTGGGCTTTGTTCAGTGTTTTGTTTGTTCGTGAGTAAATCGGTTTGGCTGAGATTAAAGTTATTAGATTAGATTAGATTAGATTAGATAAAATAAAACTTTATTAATTCCCCGGGTGGGTTCCTCCTTGGTTTTTACACAGCTGAATAAACGTCAAACAGAAAACTGATTAAACAGAAGTGTGAGACAGTCGAGAGTTTACTCCAGTGTCCTGTTATATTTTAGATAGCAAGGAGCAGACGGCTGAGTTTATTAAACTCCACCGAGACAGCGGTGACGCAGATCTGAAGGCTAGACCGTCCAATTTCCCCAGCCGTTTACTTCCGGCCTACCCGACCTTCTGAGGACCCAGCCCACGTAGACCGCGAAGGCCGGGTCCTCAGGAGGATGCAATCCATGAATTTGGACACGACCATAATCTCCTATAGGGCTTTGGAGTTGATATCACGCTGCAGTGCATTGTGGGATTGCGGCGCCATGACAGAAGGCAACAAATCAAAACAAACACACTGTGTAGGAAGCAGGACTGTCACAACCATGCTTAAAATCAGCACAAAAGACTAAGGGCTGTATCGCGACCGATTGCGCCCAGACGCCAAGAGATGGTACTTGGAAAAAATAGCGTGCATCGGTAATGTGGACCCGTATGAAATAAGGCAGTGGAGCAGAAACCCAGACAGCCTACCGCCGTTGTCCTGCCCTGATACCTTCTCGTACCTTGTCTGTGGAGTCAGTGCATACACGGCGAATCATTTTCGGAATTATAAATTCCTGGAGGCGCACATCTAATTCACAAATGGTTGGGTACAAGATTTGGTCGTTTTTAAGCCTCCACATTGTGAGTACGTTGACCATATGACCAAGATACAGCCACAGCCCTAATTCCAGGTGTGTGATTCATCTGAAAGTTATGTGCAGATTAGCGTACAATGAGGGCAATTTTGTATGTTTTTGGGGCGGGGGTTACCTCCGATGGGTGCGCTTTTTTGCTTTCGTTGCACTCGCCTTGCGTGCCGGTCCGAGTCTGACCGCTGCAATCCAAGCCTGACGTCTTAATAATAGTAATATCGGATACATGAGATTGCTCCCGTTGCCTCCAGGAGGGGAAACGATGAAAAGTGAGCCCATTTTCCAGCTTCTTGCCTTCCCTATCATGTGATCTAATGTTGCAACCGACAACACAGCACGTACGAACCATAGTTGACGCTTCCGTGTGCTTCGTTTGGCCTACTGTCATGGCGGGAGGGGGCATGACATCACGCTCCAAAGCCCTAGAGATTGAAAATGTGACGTCATTCTGGTGTAAAATCGCAAAGGATTCTGGGAATGAGTGGCAAGCGGTACTAGCACATGCAGGTTTTCACATGAAATCAGTCACACAGCGTTAAAAAGAAACACAAAAAATGGCAAGAAGCTGTTGTATTATTAACCGCAATAGCCGGTCGCATGACAGTCGGGAAGCCGACAGGTAAAGAGATCGTTTTTTATCGGATTACGTCGTGGAAGAGAAATTGTTCGAGCCATGTTTCCGAAGTAACAAAGAGCCGACGGATGGCCTGGATTGCAGCCATTCAAAGACCAAATATAACGTCTCAGAACACTCCAGCTCACAGGTTAGTCTGCTCCAAGCATTCCCACAAAGGTCAGTGTTTTGTAGTAGTCAATACGTCATTTATCATAACATAATGATTTTTTCCTCGTCCTTTTTTTTGCCTTTTCGTCAAGTCTGTCTTTGTACGGAGCTGCCGTGTTCTCCGTCGTTTTGTACATAACTGTTTTTGGGGCAAATAAAATGCAAGTAGGGATTAAAACCACAGAATGAATGATTACCGGTGCTGGAAATACTAGCGCTTGATGCAGTGTTTTGATTTTGTTGCCACTCGTACCCACAAAGCAATGCGCGAAAGTCACGTGGTCTGTCGATCTCTATAAACAGAAGTGTGAGATGCTTGAGAATTTACTCCAGTGTCCTGTTATATTTTAGATAGCAAGGAGCAGACGGCTGAGTTTGTTAAACTGCACCAAGAGAATCTGCAAATTCCATTGAAAGTTTGATAAACTATCATCTTGTCTTTATTGTTAGTTAACACATACCTGAAACACTTCAAGCTGTAAGCTAATGATAGTTATATAAGATAAGATGCTGCTGGTGCAATAAGCTGTACGTTTTACGTCCAGTGGATGATGATCTGATTAGTCGACTAATCGCAAAAATAATCGGTGACTAGTCGACTAGTCAGCCCTATCCAGGGCACCCCACCCAACCCCCACACCTTCTCGCCTCCATTGCCTCCGTGTGTCCCCTTTATATTTCTGTCTGCCCCCTCATATATGCCTGTGTAGAACCGGCCCAGCTGTGGACTCATAGCGCACACACACTCACTATCTCTGAATCTGGCTGTGAATGCTGTTTCCGAGTGTATTTGCATGAACAACGCTCTGACAATAGTTTTTCCTCGGATGTAACTAATTAGTGGTGGATACTGTAATAATGTCAACATCTAAGTGCTTTATTCCGTGCGTTATGATCAGCTTTATCGTCCCAGCCCTATTCCCTGTTCAGTTTTACTCCTGGCTCCACCCATCAGCAACTCAGGGCCCAACGCCCAACACAACGGAGAGATAAACGATTCGGCTTTGTGTGCTGCCACTTCCTCATCAGGCGACTGTGCCGATTAAAGAGATTACTTCTGCTTGATATGTCAATAAATTTGCTTTGTGTGGAGGCTGCAGTACAGCACAGGGATCCTCTGAGTGATGGTGTTGCTTGGTTGTTGCTGTTTTGTTGTTCCCAGCACAAACTTTATGAGGTGGGGAACTACCCCCACATGAGGATTTCTGTTGCTTTCAGGCACAAGGAGCAGTGTGTTCTCACTCCATCTGTTTTCATCCACCTAAACTCATCTTCTCTCTGTCACAGTTTATCTACAGCTCTGGCAAGAAAGAGCCAGCGAAAGCTGAGCCCTCCTGTTTGGAACCAGAGCTGAGCGCTTTGACAAAACCTCTAGGTGATCGTTCATATACAGGATATGCTTTAGTCATGGAAACACTGATTAGCTCTTTATTGCCCCCTTGAGGAGTGAGGTGTGTTACCTCCACTAGGGCAGGAGGGTACATGTTGTTCACTGAGGCTTGATGTTTGTGTCAGCTGTGATAAAGCAGCTGCATCTAAAATGTTTTAAATCATCACTGATATGATTGTTTATGACTGAATACTTCTTTCTCTCACCCATTAAGTGACAAACAGAGTTCTGATATTTTAAGGTTCTTATTTGGCTTATTTGTGCTGCACAAATCTAATGAATGGAAAGTTAATATCAAAAGGTGAAAGTTGCTTCTTGATCTGCAGAAATTTGACACTATTTAGTGCCACATTACTTTCGTCTTTCCCTAGAAACTGTTCCCTGCTCAACTGGGAAGGAAAGTAACAATCTTTTACTAAAACACAGTAAATTTGGAAGATATCTACTTGATGTATCAAATCTACACTAAACAAATGTGGACATACCCTGGGTTTTGGCCAGCATGAGGAGGAGAGATGCTCAGAGCATATCTACAGTATTTTCCCGTTGATATAAGACGAAATGTTTGCACGGAATTTGACTAAGTTGGGTAGATGGCAGGGAGGGAGTTAAGCTGGAGATGAATGGAGACCAGGGGCCCGTTCTTCGTACGTCGCTTACTACATCCAAGATCAAATGACACATCCAAGATCAAATCATCGCGCTAACCGTGAGCTCGCTAATCCGGTTCCCCGAACACACCTGCTGTTGACGATTACTACAGCTGGACGCAGGAATGTGAGATCACTGGGTGTCGTAAAAGGGGCTACACATCGATAGTAGAAACATTGATCGGCAACCCGCTGATTGGTCGGCGAAAATGTCCAAGGGGCGTGCTCGGTATTTTCCGGCAGCAGAGCAAGAACTCATGAGTGAGGGATTTCAGGAGTTTCAGAGTTTAATTAAAACGCAAGAGAACACTGCAAAGGCTGCAAAAGCAAGGAGAGAGGGCTGGCAGAAAGTCGCTGACAAATCAAACTCGTAGGTAATTTAATAATAATAATAATAATGGATTGGATTTATATAGCGCTTTCCAAGGCACCCAAAGCGCTTTACGATACCACTATTCATTCACTCCCACATTCACACACTGGTGGAGGCAGCTACGGTTGTAGCCAGGCTGCCATATCGTGCCATCGGCCCCTCTGGCCAACACCAGTAGGCGGTAGGGTAGATCTATCATATGACACTATATTGTCCAATATCATATGGCATTATATTATATTATAATATGTTATATTATATCCCCTTTCACATTAGAGCCACAACAGGACCCACAAGAACATGGGAACAAGTAAAAGTGGAATACAGGAGTATTCTACAGAATGGTAATATTTATCTCTTAGATTGCTTTGCGTCTCTTGGCAAGGTAATACTGGCCTGTAATACTCTGTTAGTTTGTTCATAACAGCAACCAAGAAAAGGGCAGAGGAAAAAAAGACAGGTGGTGGTCCTGCACCCCCTCGTCAACAAGTTGGTTAAGTAAATAATACCCTCACGGGAATATCGATATCTCTCTATGAGCACACTGTCGCGCTGAGCTAAAGGATCCTGTCTGTCCCGCAATATACGCTGAATTCTGAGGACTCTCCTTATCAATCTTGCACCTTCCGCAATGGGTTGGTCGCGTATACGGACAGGACATGGCTGCGACAGGCTTCCCAAATCCACCTTCGCTTTTATAGCCGTGGTCTCTCATCTTGATTACACGAAGTAATTTACAATTACTACTCTGAAATATGAATTACATCTGTAATAATCACATACATGTAATAGAATGTTAATAGTACATTTCCCTTTTTTAGGAAATGACCTGTATGTATCTGTGTGACATCAATAAAAGGATCAAGTGCTGCATTATCTTTAGTTGCATTGATAATATTTATTTATGGTGAAACAGTGGAAAAATATCGCTGTTGCTTTCGTATAAATGAAGCGGACATACCTGCGTGGCCGCGATCTAATCCTGTTTACATAAAGTAAACCTGCTCCCGAGCAGGTTTACGCTTACGGCTCTGTTGCTATGACAGCAAGTCCCGGATGAGCTTCGGGGAACCGACTGATCCAGGATCACGCGAAATCGTCAACAATCTAATCCGGCTAACCTACTTAGCGAGGTACGAAGAACGGGCCCCAGGGCAAAGTTTGGAACAGAGTAATGCTGGGGGGAAGAGTACAAATGTACCCAATGAAAGAGGGAGACAGGTCAGGGTGAGGAAGGCTCCAGGCAGAGAAATGGTTTTAGTGAAACTTACTGAAATGGCTGAAGAACAAAGTCTGGCAGCACGTTGAAGTTTGTGTCAGGTATTTATGGCAGATGATGATGAAAAGCAGCTGGCGACTTGACTTTCTGTACACCTGACTTGTAATCAAGTGCACGCACGCACACACACGCGCACACACACACACACACACACGCACACACACACGCACACACACGCACACACACACACACACACACACACACACGCACACACACGCACACACATCACACAAACACACACGCACACACAC